>NW_027070126.1:274807-316749 GCF_002906115.3 Quercus suber
TTGGAGTGAAGAAGTCTATGGAGTAAGATCCATTGGCTTTGATTTGTTGTGTGTTTCTTTCATTTTGGAATCAATAGATTAGTATGGTAGCGAATTTGGGTTTCTTTTTATTTTTGTATACATAGATCTGTATAGTAGTAGAAGATTGAAAATAAATGACCTTTGGATAACCACTCTACACCATGCAATCTTCATGACTAGCCTAGCAACTAGGACGCCCAAAATGCAATATAAATTAAGTAATATATTTGTTATACAAATATTAACAACTACATTATTATTATTATTATTATTATTATTATTATTATTATTATTATTATTAATCAATACTTTTCAAGAATAAAATAATATTAATAATTTAATAACCTCAAAAATATTGACACAATTATTCAATTTTTTTTCTTTTCTATTATAGTTCAATGTTTTTGTGCGTAAGCACGGGTTGCAAGCTAGTCTATATATATATATATATATACAAAGTTGAGAGAAAATCTAATAAATTAGATTCCAATTGTTGTCTAATTTTTCGCCACGTGTCATATTTAAGTTTAAATTTTTTTTTTTTTTTCTAGTTAGGTGAGTTAATGAGGTGCAAAAAAGAATAATCTAATATAAATAAATTATCAAAACCCCCAAAAAAGAAGAAGAAGAGTAAACTCATGTGTATATCTAAAAGAAATTAAAATAAAAAAAATAAAAGAGACAGAGAGAGAATATAATTTGAATCCATATATATATGTGTAATTGTAATTTTTTTCAATTGTACCGTACATATATATGGATTATACACTAGTTATTGTAATGAATAATTGTCATGAATGCTTGTAAAAAATCATTGAATTTTCAATTGTTACCTGACCTTGATTGATAAGTACTCTTAAGCCCATATATAGTCATCGTTTTTTCGTGGAAACCAAGCCTAACTGATCCTCGAGTCAGCTATCACAAGAAAATGGCAAGATTTCAAAAAGTGTTTCATCCATATTGAACCTGGCACTAATCCAAACCCCGACACTGGCAGTTTAAACCGATGTGCCCATCTGGAATAGACATGCATGGGTGTTTTTGGATACGTTCCACTATTTAGAGTTTGAGTTCTCGTCATATTTGTTTGTAGATTTGGAAATTTTTAAATATTCTAGGATCAAGTTTGTTATTTTACAAATGTGATTCTATAACTTTAGTCAATACAAACTCAATGGATTGTATCAGTCAATCAATAGGACTTAAATTGTGATCTTATAGGTTGTGCAGAATGCAAAGGTCTTTTATATTATTGAATTAAACTAATGACCCATATTTTGATAGGATATCGTTCCTTGGATTGAGAACTGATTTGGGTTGAGATCTTATTCGAGAGGACAATTGCATTGAAATATACTACAAAAAACTGGACTTATAGTGGTGTTTTATTTAGTGGCGTTTGTAAAAAACACCACTATAGGTACCCTATAGTGGCGTTTTCTACAAATGCCTATAGCGGTATTTGGAGGGTCCTATAGTGGCATTTTAAAAAATAGGTCTATAACAACGTTTCTAACGACCTATAGTGACATTTTTAAAACACCACTATAGGTCCTAGTCTTACAAGGGCCTATAGTAGCGTTTGTCAAACACCACTATAGCCCAGCACAAAGAAAAAAAAAAAACAAAAAACAAAAAACAGATCATTAAGAAAAAGAATCTAGCACAAACCAAAAAATAAAAAATAAAAAATAAAAAATAAAAGAGGGGACCTATAGTGGCGTTTACCAAATACTACTATAGGTCCAGAAAGTGCATATTCTATAATATTAAAAAAAAAAAAAAAGAGGAAAAAACCGTAATGGTGCAAGCTTAAACAAATCCTACGGAATATGCCTACAACTAAAAAAAAACAAAAAAAACTGAATGAATTTCAGCATACGTGAAGAAATGGAATATGCCTAGAATATTTTATGGCATATTTCAAAATATTTGAATATATTATAAATATATATACTTATTTAAATGTATATATTATTATATATTTATATTTAAATGAGAGATGTTAGATTCACAATAATTTTACAATATTTTGATAAAAAATTATAAGTTGTTAATTGTTATTTATTCAAATTTGAACTTAACACTAAGATTATTTTTTTACTTCAGCAATAACAATCAGTAACAACCTACCACTTAAAATTTGTTGTAAAAATATTGTGAAAATATTGTTGACATATCATTTCTTTTTATATATATATATATATACACATATATATATATATATTTTTTTTATATATGAGAGATGTTACATCTACAATATTTTCACAACAAATTATAAGTGGTTAGTTGTTATTAGTTTAAATTTGAACATAACACTAAAATTACTTTTTTGCCCCAACAATAACAATCAATAACAACCTACCACTTAAAATTTGTTGTAAAAATGTTGTGAAAATATTATGAATATATCATATATACACACACACACACACACACACACCTACATACTTATCATTTCCCTTTATATATATACACACATACATACTTATCATTTCTCTTTATATATATATATATATAAATTTAAAAAAACATGAACCCCCCCCCCCCCAACCTACCCTCACTCTCCTATATCTCTCCCTTATCTCCACGCCAAGTCTCAGCAGACTTCCTTTCTCTTTTGTTTTTTTTTTGTTTTTTTTTTTCCTTCTTTTTCTCCCTTATCTCCACTCCTCCATCTTTCTTCTTTTCTTCTTCTTTCACTCTTCTTTCAATTCACACCTGAATTGATTCTTTTTTTTTTTTCCTCTCAATTTTGATTTTATTTCTTTTGTTTTATTTGTGGTGATGTTAATGTTTGTGGGTTTTGGATTTGCAGATGGTGTTTGAAGCCATTGGTTGTATAGTTGCAGTTAAGCTTTTTTTATTAAAAAAAATTTATGATTGTTTTGGTCTATTTATTTTCTGATAATAGTTTTGGTCTATTCCTTGTTTGCTGTCAACTTTGCTTCGAGGGGTGGTTTTGTTTTTTTTTTTTTTCCTTTTTTTTTTTTGGATGTGAGCATGTTGTGTTTGATTTTGAATTTTTTTAGGCGGGTTTGTGTCTCATTTTGAGTTTGCTGGGATAACTATAGTGTTTGTATTTGGAGTTGCTATTTTTTTTTTAAAAAAAATTTGGATGTGAGCATGTTGGGTTTGATTTTGAATTTTTTTTAGGTGGGTTTGTGTCTTATTTTGAATTTACTGGGATAGCTATAGGATTTGTATTTTGTTTTATTTATGTATTTTGTTTTGTATCTTTTAATTTAATTCAAATTGTAATATTAATTTAATTACAATCTTAATTCAATTAAAAAAAACCTTTTCACGTCAAAAAAAAAAATCTTGTGAAAAAAAAAATCTTTTGATTACCAAAAATTAATTTTTGGTAATCAAATTTTTTTTTGGTGGTTTTTTGGCTATAGTTGCATTTGTAGAGTCTATAGTGGCATTTTACAAACCCCACTATTGTACAGTCACTACAGACTCTTAGTGGCGTTTGCAAATGCCACTATAGGCCAATTTTTTTTTTCCCCCCGAAAAAGGCTATAGTGGTGTTTAAATGAGAGTCTATAGTGGCGTTTGCAAACGCCACTATAGGTCTATAATGGCGGTACAATAGTGGCATTTGTAAATGCCACTATAGCAAACACCACTGTTGCCAAAATGGGGCCTATAGTGGCGTTTCACAAACGCTACTATAGGTCCAGTTTTTTGTAGATATAACCCAATCATGATGGGTTGAATTAAAAAAACCTTTCAACCAGACTCAACTTGACCCATGCATACCTCTAACTAGATACAAGAGTTCAAGGATTTAGAGTTGCGTTGGGTAATATTAGTAAGCGCTACAAGTTGTAATAATTTAGAACAGGGTTATTCTATATTATAAAAACTTCAATTCTATATAGTGAATCTATTTCCTTGGGATTTGTGGCTAAGCCCTCGGAGCGGTTTTTTCATCGGTTCCCTACATCGCTATATGATGTTATTTGTTTACTTGTTTATTATTTCTTATATGGTATTTGTTGCTCCATGATAATTAACCTGAAAATTAATCTAAATTCATAATTGATTAATTTAACAAGTTGATTAATTCTATTGTAAAATCAACCTAGGGTCTAAATTTGTCCCAACATAGGCTATAGTACTAATTAAAAGGGTGAAGATGATCCAAACTTTGTTTAATTGTATAGGAATTATGATGGTTCTGTGTGATTGCGGTAAAGTATGAGAGTGACACTAAGGTATAGTGCATGTGCATGGTTGGTTGTCTAAGGTCTGTTTGAGAATTTTAATGTAAAAAATTTGAGAAAGAAAGAAAATTGTATACTAATTTTTAAACTCATAAAGACTGAAAGCATTACTTTTATCTTTGTGCATGGATTAGGGCACACAAGATTTCTGAGGTAGAGAAATAAACTGACATTAAGATAAGCCTGCAATGTACCTGTTAAGACTTTTTTTTTTTTGACAGAAAAGCGGTAACTTGTTAAGACTTAAAAGAGTAAGAATTCATAATTATTTATTGGAATGCTAGAATTATAAACCTAGCTATACGTATATAAAAGATCCAGTGTTGCAAGGGCAACGTGGCAGAGTAAGAGCCTTTTGGTAGCAACAGAGAAGACATGATTGAGAGAGTTTGTTGCAAACCATAGGGTTTTCCTAAAGTAAGAACATTATGTCCGAAATGGACATGCCTACCAATAACTGCAGCCTGCAGGAGAGCCTTGTTTGCTAGGATCAGCATCAGGTGCAATACCTAGGGTATTGCACCTGGTGCAATACCTCAATTTCCTTCACAATTTTTTCAACTTTTTTCATTTTTTAACTTTAACTTTTTTATTCTTTTTTAATATATTTTATTTAATGGCTGAGATTGAAAGTTGTTTTTTCAACTTTCAATCTCAGCCTTTGATAAGCTATTGCACCAGGTGCAATACCCTAGGTATTGCACCTGATGTGAATCCTGTTTGCTACTGGGTACTCATTACATACTGACACTGTAACCTTATGTCAAGGGCGGTGTGTGATTGCTTAATCCATCAGGTATAGTGTACCACTCTAGCCCATGGTTTAGCATTATACCAATCAAACCACACCGTGATACACCGCATAGTACATGTGACCACAAAATTGAGGTGTGATTCAGTGATGGTTATGGCCAAATCGCACCATATAGTGCAATGATAAAAATGAACCAAATCACATAGAACTGCACCATGAACACCCTTATCATATGAATCGCAATACAATTTTTTAAATTACAAAAAATACACACACACATAAATGATTCACTGGTCATACATAGTTTGTATGCACCCCCCCCCATAAATTTAAAAAAACATTAAACCCAATCATGATGGGTTGAATTAAAAAAACCTTTCAACAAGACCCAACTTGACCCATGCATACCTCTAACTAGATACAAGAGTTCAAGGATTTAGAGTTGCGTTGGGTAATATTAGTAAGCGCTACAAGTTGTAATAATTTAGAATAGGGTTATTCTATATTATAAAAACTTCAATTCTATATAGTGAATCTATTTCCTTGGGATTTGTGGCTAAGCCCTTGGAGCGGTTTTTTCATCGGTTCCCTACATTGCTATATGATGTTATTTGTTTACTTGTTTATTATTTCTTATATGGTATTTGTTGCTCCATGATAATTAACCTGAAAATTAATCTAAATTCATAACTGATTAATTTAACAAGTTGATTAATTCTGTTGTAAAATCAACCTAGGGTCTAAATTTGTCCCAACATAGGCTATAGTACTAATTAAAAGGGTGAAGATGATCCAAACTTTGTTTAATTGTATAGGAATTATGATGGTTCTGTGTGATTGCGGTAAAGTATGAGAGTGACACTAAGGTATAGTGCATGTGCATGGTTGGTTGTCTAAGGTCTTTTTGAGAATTTTAATGTAAAAAAATTGAGAAAGAAAGAAAATTGTATACTAATTTTTAAACTCATAAAGACTGAAAGCATTACTTTTATCTTTGTGCATGGATTAGGGCACACAAGATTTCTGAGGTAGAGAAATAAACTGACATTAAGATAAGCCTGCAATGTACCTGTTAAGACTTTTTTTTTTTTTTTTTTTGACAGAAAAGCGGTAACTTGTTAAGACTTAAAAGAGTAAGAATTCATAATTATTTATTGGAATGCTAGAATTATAAACCTAGCTATACGTATATAAAAGATCCAGTGTTGCAAGGACAACGTGGCAGAGTAAGAGCCTTTTGGTAGCAACAGAGAAGACATGATTGAGAGAGTTTGTTGCAAACCATAGGGTTTTCCTAAAGTAAGAACAGTATGTCCGAAATGGACATGCCTACCAATAACTGCAGCCTGCAGGAGAGCCTTGTTTGCTACTGGGTACTCATTACATACTGACACTGTAACCTTATGTCAAGGGCGGTGTGTGATTGCTTAATCCATCAGGTATAGTGTACCACTCTAGCCCATGGTTTAGCATTATACCACACTTGTTTTGAATAGTGATTTTTCTTTTTCCTTTGGTCATACTTCACATGTAGGGTTTTAAAAGAGACGTTAACCAAAACGCTCAAAGTACATGACCGCATTTAAATTGACCAAAATTGCCTATAAACGAAGTAAGGTATGTGATTCTATGTTAAGAAAGCCACACAAAATCACACCACCCATACCCATATAATATTAATATATGGGTATGTGTGGTTCTACTCTTAATTAGCCCAAAATAAAGATAAATTAGCCCAACATTTTATAAATTAATCCAAAACAAAGGAAAAACCAGCTATGGACTGGGCCAATCCAAGCCAAAATTTTGAAAAATTTCCTAGCCCAAACCAATCAAACCACACCGTGATACACGGCATAGTACATGTGACCACAAAATTGAGGTGTGATTCAGTGATGGTTATGGCCAAATCGCACCATATAGTGCAATGATAAAAATGAACCAAATCACATAGAACTGCACCATGAACACCCTTATCATATGAATCGCAATACAATTTTTTAAATTACAAAAAATACACACACACATAAATGATTCACTGGTCATACATAGTTTGTATGCACAAGTAGGGATGAAAATTTAAAATTGGCCAGGTGGGTAACCAACTCACTCATCCTTAATAGATGGGGTTTACTTGCCCTGCACGGACAGGGATAGGGGTTAACATTTTCCCCAATATCCACCCCATTTGTATTTAAACTATTAAACAAAAACTTTAAACTTTATAGGTTTTTATGTGCTTTTAGCTTTCAAACATTAAATTTATGAATTTTTTTTATACTATATTATTGAATTTATTTTTTTATGTCTTAAGATTTTTTTTATTAATTATATATATATATATATATATATATGTGTGTGTGTGTGTTGTATTATTATGTTTGAATTGCTTTATGTTTCTTAATACTTGAATTGTTGCATTGTTATGCTTTGGAAATGTTTTGTAATGTTAGAACTATTTTTAAAATGTTTTATGAGTTTTAATTTAGTGTTTTCAAAATAAACTTTTAATAAATTACATACACATATATTTAAACTGAGTGTGATAAGATGAGTACTTGTAGGTATTCGCTAGAATAGAGCAGGGAAAGAAAGCCCACTTTGAAGATGGGAGGGAATAAGGAAATACATTAAAAAAAAAAAAAAAAAATCTTGAACTTCTACGACACAAGTTCAAGATTTTTTTATATTTATATACAGTTTGATTTTATTTCATTTTAAGAAAGTAAGAAAAAAAAAAGTTAAATAATAATTTATGAAATGCACTTTTAACTTATTTTCTTAAGACATTCGTTAGAGCTAATAGGTCAAGTTGGATTTGACCAAAAAAGTGTGGGTCTTAATTGGGTTCATGCCAAAATTGATGGATCAGCAAGGGTTCAAGTCAAATATAAAAAATTTCAATTTATTTGTTTATCACTAGATTAATAGAACTTACCACCATTAATGTTAAATATCTTCTATAATTACAACCATAATTAGAAAGAATGTACTAAATATTTACAAAAAGAATTAAGGGGCTGGGGGGGGGGGGCTTTTACCTACCGATTTTTGATAAATTTATAAAAAATGTGTAATTTACCCCTCATTTGTGATGTCATTTTCGCTTTTTCCTTGATAGCGCAAGTTGCAGTTTCACATATAGCCAATATATATATATATATATATATTGCTGCACCCTTAAACTCATTGAATATTTTTCGAATGGAACTTAGTTGATCTTCAATTTTTTGANATTGTTGCATTGTTATGCTTTGGAAATGTTTGTAATTTTTTTTTTTTTTTTTTGTCTCCCTCCACTCTCTATGCTTGCAAATTAAAATATGAGGTGATTAGTGATAAATAATTCTCTCATATTTCTTAAAATAAATAAAATAAATCTCTCACATTGAAAATGTTTTAATATTTTTTTTTCTACTTTAAAATTATACACAAAACAAGGTGCAAGGCAAGAAGAGGAGGTGGCCTGGGTTTTGGCTTTTTACCTTTTTATCTTGTTATCTAGAGATTTATTTTTATGTTTTTTTTTTTTTTCCCTTTCTCTTTTTCATTTTGTTATCTATTAGAAATGTGCTTATTAATATATTCAAATGTGTGATTGTTATTTCCTTTCTCTCTCTTTTTTCATCTTTTTCGTTTCTCTTTTTATTTGGGCCCATGTTTGGATATTTAGTGCATATATTAGACGTGGATGTGCTAATGAGGACATGCCTAGTTTAAGTCCAACAGCTTAAATTTTTAAAAATATTTTTTTTCTTTTTAATTTTTAGAATTAACATTCCTTTTTTTCCAAACCCAATTACAGCAGTCTTTCCTTTCCCCTTTGAATCCTTCCCTTTTGACTTTTCTTTTCTTTTTTTGGGGCCCGATCCATTTACATATCTATCTCCTTTGAATTATCTCATTATGGGCTAAAGATGAAGTTCCCTGGACTCAACTCAAGCTCTTCTCTTTTGATCTTATTGGGCTCTACTAATGGCCTACCCGTATCCCAAGTGCAGCATAATTTACAAAAATTTTCTAAGGTTTGGAATAGGTTGACTTTTATAAAGTCCATGCCTTATTCATGATCAGTGCCTTCTTTTTGAAAATAAAAAAAATAAAAAGATTTATTTAGGCCCAAACTCAGAATAATAGATTGCTTTGTTTCTCAATTCCATTGGGGATATTTTTAACTTAAAGATCATTATTATTATTATTATTATTATTATTATTTTGTGCATTTGGTTTTTTCTTTTTTCTTTTCCATTTATTTCTTCTAATGGACTCACTAATACAAACTAAACACATTCAAATTAAAATGGATCACCCTATATAAACCACATTTCTAAAATCACTATATATTGGTTGGTCCAATATAGGGTTTCCACTTCATCCTCCTTCATAAAGTTGCCCACAAGTTAGGACACCCATTACTTCATCCCAACATGGATCAAATTGATCTATGCTAGTCGTCAAAGCTAAAAATATAAATACACAAAAACCCACTATGGGCTTGAACACGAATTGTGTAAATTGATAGCGTTAAGGGTTTGTAACTCGATGCCTCAAGTGGAGTCCAAGGTTTCGGCTGACACCATCAGGATATACAATTTGTTTCGTGTGGTTATGTGTGCTATTTTGGGCTCCTTTAGTGAAACCTTAATTGATAGTGGCCTAATGATATGTCCAAGTATAACTCTATTTCCGCGGTGAAGTCCCCAAACTCCCCACTGTTCTGTGAGTGCTCTAAGGGGTGACTCATGGATGTCATCACGTTTTCCATTTGAATGGATCTTTTTTAAAGCAACCCAATGTAGATCTGTCCTACACCTAGATCCATAAATACACCAATAACTCAGGGTTTAGGGGGAGAATGGATTCACCATCACCACTAGGTTTAGGTCCAAGAATTGCTCTTGACCCTATACGAATGTCCAACTTAATCAGACTTTTGAGTTCAAAATTAGGTACCTAATAATTTTCCTTATCTAATGGATCCATATGCCACTTTCAATTAGTAATTTGGTTCCCATCTAATTCATGCATTAAAAGGAGTATAAGAAGATTTAAAAGAAGCTAGCAAAAAGGTGACAAAGATATCATGCATTTTTTACGCTAGATGCCCTAGATCTAGGGTTTGCAATATTTTGGTGCTAGGGGTGTGTAGGCATGGCATAATGTTGTGTATGTAAGTGTTAAGCATGTGCATGCACCCACAGTTCATACATGCATACTCATCATCTTGACAGAACCCAATATTTCACATTGCACAATTCAACATAATCTTAACGAACCTATTTTAGAAGCAAAGAGAGAAAATGCAAGTTTTAAAAATGAAGGAACCCTAGTCTTAGTGAGGGAATGAACCGAATATCAAAACCAAGTAAGAGAAAACACATATTTAGTGTGTGTTTGGCATTAGAGTTTAAGTCAGCTTATTTTACTTTTAGCTTATTTTTGCTCATCAATTGGGTCTCATTGCACTGTTAATGTGGGGCGATGAACTGTATAAAAAAGCCAACTTATTTTTCCTGTATTCTCATTTAGTGAGAGTTTTGCCCATATTTTTAAAAACCAATATGGTGAAAGAACCAGAAAAGAGACTGGTTACCGGTTTTTTAGTCAGACCGATGTCTAACCAGTGACGTTATAAATAATTTAATTAACATTTTTTTTAAATTATATAAATAACTAATAATTTTTTAATATACTAAAACTAACAAGTAATAAATATGTTTATTTAAAAAAATATATAAGTATATAAAATCTTTTTAAAGAATTTAACATAATAACATTATAAAATAATAATCCTTAACATAATAAACTTCAACAAAACCAAATAAATAATTTCATTACATCCAAATAGCAAATAAGTTTCAAACAGAGAACCAAATAAATAAGTTCATTACATCCAAATAACAAATAAGTTTCAAACAAAGAACTAAATAAATAAGTTCATTACATCCAAATAACAAATAAGTTTCATACAAAGAACTACTAAGTTTTAAGGTTTATTTAATAACAACACAAGCCTCAATTGTCATAAAGATAATTGAAATTAATATCATCATGTGAACCAAATGCTCCACCACCACTAGCATCATTATTATCATCCTCATCCTCATCCTCATTTTCTTCATGTTCAACTTCAATAGGATGATTTTTATCTATAAATCCGGGAGGAGCGTCATGTTCATCACCAAATGATTCCAAATTAATGTCATCATCCTCAATCACTTCATTGTCCATATCTATACAAATTCCAAAACCAAAGAACAATAAATGAAAGAATGATTCTAATAATCATTTCTCAAAAATCATAAATAGTCTAATTGAAATAAGTAACTAGACAAAGAATTAATTTTTTTTTTTTAATAAGCTGACCTCCTTGTACATGGCTAGAAGACCCTTCTTCGATTGGATAAGCTCCATCTTCATATAATGCATTCTCTAACTTCTCATGATTAAGAAATGGAGGTTACTTATCTTACAGTACCCATAATTCAGTTTTATCGATACTTGCATAATCAATAGGATCAAAATTGAACTTTTTCCATTTGACTCTATCATAAGATGAAAATATGAATAATTTGTAACCAACTACGTATTAAAGTTTTAAAATAAAAGAAAGAAAGAGTGCTAGTAGTGTTTGAATAATTGAACAAGATCTATATACCTTTCTTTCAATCGATAGTTATAATGAACATACACATGATCATTAAGTCGTTGATGCTCCAATCTATTTCTCCTTTTGGTATGTATTTGTTTAAAAACACTCCAATTCCACTCACATCCTGAAGAGACAACAATTTGGCTAAGGATCCGAATTGCAAACTTTTGTAAGTTTGGAGCTCAAGATCCAAACAACTTCCACCACTCATCTAAGTTCCATATTCAACACAAAATAAAGATACAATGAATCAATAAACATAGCTATACTTATCCCCAAAAAAATAAAAAGAGCTACACTCTTTAAATAATATTTTTCATTTTATTATTAGCTAAAGCAAACAATTTCTTACCCGATTGAGATGTCTTGGCTAATTCTTGAGCAAGTTGAGTTCCAAAAGTTTGTTCACGCTCTCAAAATAGCTTTAATTCCTCCACCAACTTGATTCGACAACATGAAATTTTTGGTTCAACAACATCTGTCACAGTAGATGTGTCTCTAGCCTCTTATTAAGAGTGATGGGTCATAAGGAATGTAGGATTCAACCAATAAGCTACAATATGAATATCTCTATAGAATTGAGTTCCCAATATCCTTGATATATTAACATAAGGCCCATAATCTCTTCTTGTCCTCGAAATTTTTTTGATTCCATCAATTGCTCTATACATGCTCATCATAAACATATCTCATAGCTAGTTTTTCATTAAAATCAACAATGCATAATAAATGAATCAGTGGTGACACAATATGCACAATTACGTGACAATAATTCTAAAGTTGATTGTCAAGAATGATTTTCAACACTGCTTTTGCTTCTCTTATCTTTTGCATATCTTGATTTAACATAAAATTTGCTAGTCACTAATACCTGTAAGTCATGTTTATGTTCCATAAGCTCCTAAGCAATAAAGTAGTAGCAAATCTAGTTGGCCTTGATGCACTTACTATGTCCTTGAGCTTGGCATAGAACTCATCAAACGACTCATCCTCCTCCATCTTAATCTCTTCAAAACTTGTAGTGAGCCTCTGAAGTTTTGAATCTTTGACAGCCTTTGTTCCTTCATAGGTTGTCTAGAGGATGGTCCACGCCTCCTTAGCAGTTTCAGTTGAGGATATCTTCTTGAACTCCTCATTGGTGACCGCACTGAACAACGCATTCAATGCCCTACTGTTGAAGTTTGCCGCCTTGATCTTGGCTTCATCCCAATCGGCCGGCACTTCCTTTGGCTTAGTCTAGCCAATCTCTATAGCTTGCCACACCTTTTCATCTAAGGACTGCAAAAAAGCTCTCATGAGTACTTTCCAGTATGCGTAGTTAGTCCCATCAAATAAAGGAGGTATAATTAACGACTGTCCTCTATCCATGACAAACAGGGGTCAATGGATCAAACACAATAAAGATTAAACCCTAATCAGAGTATGCCTACTCTGATACCATTTGATAGGCCACAAACTGAATGACCCCTTGTGATTAAACCAATTAATTAATTAGCCAAGTTATTAATTAATCAATTTAACATGCAAATGCGTGGAAGCACAAACAAATCACCAAATAACTCAATATGCAACGGAAATTAAATGACACGGTGATTTGTTTACGAATGGCGAAAACCTTTACAGCAAAAACCCCACCGGGTGATTTTCAGGTCACCACTCCCGAAACTCCACTATTATCAAATCAAGCGGTTACAAGTAAAGGAATCCCAAGTACCTTACCAACCTACAGTTGAACCCTTACCCCAATACGCAATTGGACTTGATCTGTAGTGACAGTTCTCCCTTTTGATGCACGGCTCCCAAGTACGTGACTAACCAATGCGCGGATCCCAGTATGCGACTTCAAACACCAACTTAGAAGGAGAGGTTGGCTGCAAAGTTCTTCAGTTCATCTTATAGGATGAAGATCAGGAAGGTGCTTGGTCATAAAACCCTTTGGTACAAATACACAGCAACTTCTTCAGAGAAGATGAACTAGGTCAAGAACTTCGTCTTTGATCACAAATTGGTTGAACAGAGTTTTCTCAATGCTTGTGCAACTTGTGTACTATTTGACGGCCCTTAAAATAATCCTTTTATATGTCTAGGGTTAGGAGAAAAGAAGGCCCAAAGACACATTCACGGATCCCAAGAAATCAAATCAGAAAGTTTGATTTTATAAATCTCGATAAATAGCAGGTGTCGAGGAGCTATTGAGCAGGTGTTGAGCTTTAATGATTTTGCACTTTAGCTTGTTTTTCTTGGACATACTTGATGACTTCAACACTTGATCTTGAAACCTTGTTTCTTGAAGTATTAAAAACACCTAGAACTACCTAATTACAAGTAGAGTGCGTTTTGTCAAAGGATTAGCCAATTTACATAAATAAGTGACATATGTTCTTAGCAAGTGAAAACACATATGTCCTAACAACCTTTACATGTATAATCTGGTTATATCTCAATATTTCACTGCATGTGTGGAAAGAAAGACATATAAATAATAATATGAAACACAATATAAAAACAAAAGTAAATTCTAACTCTCCCTCTAAGTTAGATACATCAAAAAGTGTTTATATTCTCCCCCTTTCAAAAACAATTTTATCTCCCCCTGAATAAAACATTTTAAAAACCTTTTTAAACAGGATTCCCTCATTTCATCTATTTCTCCCCATTTTTGCCATGTATTGACAAAGACAACTCAAACAAAGAGTGAACAGAAAACATACGCAACAAAAGTCAAGAGAAATAGAGAATCAAGGAAACAAATGAATCTAGCTCTATAGAGAATAGAGGCAACTCCCCCTATGACGAGCAACAACTCCCTCTAAGAACAACAAAGGTTAAAAACAAGCATCTCCCACTATAAAAATAGGAAAAACAAAACAAGTTTTGGGAAAAACAGTTTTGGGGAAAATTTAGGAAGTGGGGAAAATAAAGACACATAAACCAAACTTAAAAACTAAGTTGAGGATACACATGAAGAAAAATATTCTCTCTTTTAATACATGCAAGCTTGACACTATGTGACCCATAAATAGATGATCTTTTGAACTCAAATCAAGTAGAGAAAATATTTGAACAATTATTATCCATCATATCTCAAAAAAAATATTTTCCTCAGTTCACACATAAAAAATAGCATATACTAAAATGTACAGAATTCAAAAATTAATCAATCAATTTTTAAATCAAGTTGAGTACCCAATTTAGCAAAGTGTATGCATGTTATGTGTGAAAACACTGAGAGATATGACTGCAAACCTTTAAGATGGATACAGAAAAACAATGCAATGCATGTGAATCCTAAACATAAATGATGCAGGAAAAAATTTTTGGTCAAAAACTTAGAAACTGAAAATTTTTCAATTTCGATCGATCAAGCATCGATCGAATACCAATCGAGTCAAGCAGAGAGCAATGATTAAAAATCAAAGGGATTTTCGATCGGTCAAAAAACACATTCAATCGATCGAAATTTTTGAAATTCGAATTTTTGAAAAATTGCAGAAGATTATATAGAAAACAACTCAACCCAAGAAATTTCATGAATGAAATGCATGAGAATGAGTTTAAATGTATCGCAAAAACATGAGTTTTCAACCCAGAACTTCAAAACAATGTTTTTAGTCATCGAAAACACAATTTTTGCCAAACCTTAAATATATTTTGAATCAAACACCATAGAAAACATATTCTTAGATGGCCAAACTAGATTCACACACAATTCCATGTACAAAGTTTAGCAAAGAATAACTTGTAAAGTGTGTGCAACTAGTAACAGCATAAGATACATATGAAGTAATATGTAGATAGTAATCAATCACAATTTCTTCATTATTCATCACATAAATTTGAAAGTGACTATCACCTAAAGAGTTACATCATATAACTCTCATATCTCCTAGAAAACAAGCTTGCAATCATGTAATTTTTTATTTTATTTTAGCCTTATAATATACATGCCATTTTTATTTCAAAATTTTTTTTTTTTAATTCCAAGGCTACACCTTATTTTCTTTTTGTGCATATGCTACACTTTCTCAAGCACAAAATCTTATGATATGCACTAAGGTGTTCATGATTGGCTAGTAAGCAGTGGTGAGATGGTTATTTATGCATTTCTCCTAAGGTTTTTTTGGTCCTTACAATCAAAAGCATGTGACTTCAAAATCAAGAGCATGTGATCAAAAACTATAAACACTCACACAAACATGCACTACATAGCTAAAACTAGCAAAGTGCAGAAAAATAAGCATATCTAAGCTAAACAAGTTACACAGGCATGTTATGCAAAGATAATAGGCCTACCTCAATTACATATTCATGATGTGTAATACAAAGAAATAAAAATCTTTTTGGTTTCCAAAAAAAATTTATGACCAAAACTAGAAGCACACATTATGCTGAAAGAATAATAATGCAAATGCAATGCATGACAGTGCTTAACTAAGCTATAAAGGGTACACAAACAAGAAATATCAATTTCTTAATTAACCCTTGAGTACCTGTACAAACTAGTACATACTCACACAAAATCAGAAATAGCTTAACACTTATATAACACATACTGTTCAAGTTTCTCCACAATGTTAAGCATGTTCTAAATCAAGAGAGGGAGATATTATAACTCATGTAATCCTCAAGAAAAATAAAACAAAGCTCAAAATAAAATATTTTTGTCGTTTTGAAAATTTTTAATGTTTTTGGATTTTTTATTAAATAAAAAACAACTTAAAAAACAAAACAACCAAAAATAGAAACAAAACATGTCCACAAACAATTGAAAAAATTAAATCAGGGACAAGTAAACAACACTCACCTTAGCAAGTCTTTTCTCACCCATATAGCACGAGTCTTTGGCTTTGTAGATGAAAATCCATGAGAAGCAGAATGTATTTGAGGGATTACACCAATCTTCTGAGAAAGAATGAAATCTTGCTGTAGAGAGAGAAAATTCTCGACCTATCACAAGTTGACACATCATACTACCAAATCTACAAAATACAACCAATTACAATGTGCCACGTACTACTGCTAGGTTTTGCTATCACTACTTAGAAACCAACAAAAATTTGCCAAGTGTCATGCAAAAACTAATCACACATTAGCGCATGTAAGTAATGGCATAGGCAGTCCAGCACGTGTAAGTAATGACATATGCAATCCAGCGTGTGTAAGCGATGACATAAGCGGACCAATCAGGCTGTGATATGTGTCACCAATCAGACTCTGCCACGTGTCACTCACCCACCTCCAAACTCTTATAAATAGAAGCCTTCCTAAGGCATTTTAGGAGACCAAGACATCTTGGGAGAAGAGATCTTGAGTTTAAAAGTGCAGAAGCTCTGCTGGAACCAAGCCCTGAAGCCTCCAGGAACTTCAACTTTGAATACGAAGAACATTCAAAGAGAAATCATCCAAATCATCTTCCTAGATCTCAAAGGTCACTGGAATCAAGCTCAAAAGCCTCCAGAAACCTCAATGGATCTAAGCCTCTAAAGCCCCGAAGAACTTCCACCACAAACCTTCGAAGATGAAGAACACATGAAGAACACGAAGAACGTGAAGTACAAAGGATTTATAACAAGCTCATAGCCAAAGATTCATTATAATTCTATTTCAAAGATCTTTGATCCATTCTTCAGCCAAATTGAAGTATATTTGGTGTTCGAATCAAAATCACATTACCACAAATCCAATTAACAAATCTTTCAAGGAGATTGAATCAGAGGATCACACTTTTGTAATTACAAAGAATTGCTCCACACACTCATCAATACAAATTCACATTTTTGACACTATTTTACTTGTTTAACTTATTTTGAACTGAGAAATTTAGTCGTCCACACTTGCAAATACCTTTGACAAGCCAACAAACTTAAATTTTTCAAAAGAATATGAAACAATTTGTATGGACTTATGGCAGGAGAAATATCATCACATATCCTAGATTGAAATATAGAATTTTTAAATTTCAATTTATGACAATTAGGACGAATGTGATCAGAGACACCACAAAAGTGACAAATAGGAATAAATTTAGGAACATCAATATTCCTGACAGCAAATCTAGTCTTAGATTTTGGTTTTTGCCTAAACAAAGAACAATTTTGTCTAATATGACCAACAACACCACAAAGGCGACAAGTAGGCACAAAAACAGATTTATTATGCTCTCTAACAGTAGGTTTAGACTTAGACTTAGAAACTTCAGCATCTACATCAGAACTTTTACCTTTGTATAACCTAGCAAAATAAGCATTTTCTTTATTATTCCTCTTGAAAGGAGGGATATCAAATTTTTCAGCTTTAGGCTTAAGAGAAATAAAAAAACACTTCTGTTGTCAATAGTAAGCTTGGTACTAGTCAAATTTTCAATTTTAGCTTTAGATTCAACTAACTCTTGTTCCAAGCTTTTCATCTTCTCATCTTGAGAGGAAATTTCATTTGTCAAAAATTCATTCTTTTTATTAGATTCATCTAATCTAACAACCAATTCATCTTTTTCAAAATTAGCCAATTTTAACTCTTCCTTGAACTTCTTAGCAATTTTCACAAATTTCAATAATTCCTTACGGAGAGTTTCACAGGCATCAATAAGATCAACAGAAACAGCGGTGTCCTTTTTATTCAAATCATCACAAACATGAGCAGAAAGACACTTCAAATTATCCATGATAGCAAGGATCAAGGATCAACTCTAGGTATAATAACCTAAATCAAGAGCTAACCCGCTCTGATACCACTCGTACGTTTTTAAACTCCTTAACACAAGTTGTTTAACCTAGTTATTTAACCAAGTGAATACTTAGGTTTGTTATTCAGATTTAGGTTAAAATAATAACAATCATATCATGTAAAGTAGTGAAAAATATAAAGAACACAATGATATGTGACCCAGGAAAACCAAACCGGTAAAAAACTTGGGGAGGATTTAACCTAACTATCCTCAAGGTAAAAAGCAAATCCACTATAAAAGAATTGAAGTTTGTACTATAGAACCTAGACCACTGACATTCTATTGCTACCTCGAGTAGAAAACTTACTACCATGACCCCATGATAGCTCCGAGTCCACGAACTATTTCTTTCCTTCGCCTTTACAACACAAGCACCCACACTTGTGACAAAAAACACAAACTCTCCTTTTTGTGACTCCAAGACCACCCTTGAATGTTAAGATCATTAGCACCTTTTATGACTAGGGAATGTAGCAACTTCTACAATACTGAATCTTGAGATTCTTCAAGGAATAACACCGATAGAAGACATGAAAGAGTTTTTTGGGTACAAAACCATAGATACAAAAAAGGCACACTCTTTTCTCTTTGAAAAGCCTTATAAAAACGTGCTTAGGGTTTCCTTTATATACTAGTAGTGTTTTACTTGAAACCCAATACGTTTAAGTAGAGTTTAGGCTGAAATAGAATTCTGCAGATACGTGTTTCAATCGGTTGAGCTTGTTTCTCGATCGGTCGAACCAGGTAGTTTCTAAACTCTTCTTTTTGTAGCTTGTATATTCTTGAATCTTAACTTTTATCACCTTAAGCATTGTGTAATAATTCCTAAAGGCTCTAAGATCTACGTCTAGACAAGTTTGTGTTAATGATTTGCCAATTGTTCTAAACTTTTAGAACCTAACATCATTCTTTATAATGTTAGCCACCAACCACTCTTTTTTTTTTTTTTCTTTTTTCTTTTTTTCTTTTTTCTCTCTCTCTCTCTCTCTTTATCTTATCTTCTTAATATAAAATCATAAGAGTGAATTTATAGAAATTATATATTAGATCCTTTTATTTCTTTTCTCAACCAAACAAAAGAAATCTACATTAGTTTGCCATCCTTTTACTTTTTCATCTTATTTCTCCAAACTAAATACACAAGATAGAAAACAAAAATATTTTGTATAAGCTCACCTTAATTTCTATCCTCCTAATATTTTCAATCATTTCACTTTTTCAACCTCCTAACCAAACTGAGTAAAACCTTTTGAACAAGTGCAAAATCCATGTGCAAGAAGCTAGTTAATTAGATTTATTTCAGAAATTGACCTTTGAATAAGTATGTGTTTCCATTAAAAGGGTTCATAAAGCTTGCCAAAAAAAAAAAAAAAAATCATAAAAGCCTAAAATAGGCTAAAAAAAAATGATGCAGGATGTGGAAGCAACAAGAAGCAAAACACATCTACTTTAAGAAAATAAGAAACCAAACATGTTTGCTTCTGTAACATAACCTTGAATCTATAAGAGTTCCTTGAGTCCACAATAAGGAAATTAGTCTAGAACCCACTAGAAAATATATAGAAAAAAGTTTGAATTTTATTGATTGAATAATTCTTTAAAAATATTTACAAACTTGAAGGTCTTTTTAAAGGCTTTCTAAAACTTAATAGACAAGAAAATATATTCTAAAACATATTCTTTTTAATATTGTAAGGTTGAATTTAATCAACCATCTTATTGGCTTTATTCCGTGCTAAATTTGCTTGTAATTTAGCAATTAGTAACCCTGTATTTAGGTGGGGATCTTGTAAGGGTAGTGAGTGAGAGAGTGTGAAGAAATGCTCAAGATTGTGTAAGGATGCAGAGACTCACGGGTGACTCGCGACTGGTAAGCCACCAATTGCAGCACACGAGTGAAGCGTGCGAGAAGATGAACAGTCACGCTAGCTGGAGCACTACAGGACAAAAAGCCTAGCCTGGCCATTTTGTTATCTCACGGCTTGAATTCGCGACTCAGTCAAGTTGTGAGGCCAAGCCGCCAACCAGCTCTATTTTGAAAAACCTGACTCTTTGCATTCCATTCTCACCCTAGTATAAATACCCCTTATACCCACGAAATGTAGAGAGCTTCTAGAGAGAATTTTGAGAGAGAAACCCTAGAGAAAAATAAGATTGATTCATCCAC
Source organism: Quercus suber (assembly GCF_002906115.3). NCBI lineage: Eukaryota > Viridiplantae > Streptophyta > Magnoliopsida > Fagales > Fagaceae > Quercus > Quercus suber. Next base: position 295,364 of record NW_027070126.1, read on the forward strand.
AATCTTCACATAGAGACTCTTCAAATTCCTCTACTCTCAACCTCTCTATTGTTACATCTTTGAGAGGTTCTTACCCAAATCCTTTTCTCACTATACCCACATCTGTGAGAAGGCTATTTGGTGCTTTGGGAAGTAGTTAGGAAAGAACCAATGACTATTGGTTGATGCTATGGGCTATAGCGGAATCCGGTAAGCTAAAGAAGAAATAGGTTCGGCATAACCTTATTGGAGCAAGAAGCTTGGAAGTATTAGGTACACTAGGTAAGTTAGGCTTGGAGGGTCTTCTGCTGTTCATATATCCCAACTACATTTTTTAGTGGATTATTTACCGCTTAGAGTAAAATCCAAATTCTGAAACATCAGAGTGTAAAATCCAAACACTCCCAAACATCAGGGAGTAAAATCTAAATTTTGAAAATTTTAGGAGTATAATTTGCAATTTAGCCAAATAACAATTACCTTTCATTTTTGGGAAATAAACAATTATTGTTAAATCGCTTTTTCTTCCTACATTTTGTGTATTTATGTACCATAAAGTGACCCCTTAGCGTGCCATAAGGCCCTGTTTGGCATGTTAGTTCTAACACAATAACTCACATTTTAAACAGTATTATACAAATTTTCACACGCTTTGTTACCCACACATATATCAAAAACACTCAAACAACATAAGTCAAAACATTTGGAATGCTGAGTAGGCAAATTGATCAAACATAACTTATTAATTAATTAAAGCCTTTTGGAATGTTGAGTAGGCAAATTGATGGCCCAGCTCAAACATTTGGTGCATGATTTCAACACGTTGTTTGATTATTGTTTTGTTCTTACAGCATTGACACCACTGTTAGGAAGAAAAATATCCCAAGAAACAACCAAACATGGAGATCATGACTATTAATTACTATTACCGTCCCAATGGACCCAATTATGTCTAAATAATATGATGAGTGCTGGCTCATCAATTCTAAATATATATGAAGGTTGAATTTGAAGTAGTTCAAAGACAGGTGAGCTGTGATGGTCTATCTCACTAGTACCACCTACCAAAAAATAAAAACAAAAAATTTCTTGAAAGTCAAATTCCTCTTCTATTAAGGATTTTTTTTTTTTTGGGGGGGGGGGGGGGGAGTATAAGTTCGTTTCTTGTATGAAAAAAGAAAAAAAAAAAGAAAAAAAAAATGTGAAGTTGGTTTTTTTTCAAAGTCTTAGGCAATGCAACCATGATGTAAACGCTAACAAATTTCACAAATTTTTTTATAATTTTTTGAGGTGATAAATTAGGTAATATTGCGATATCACTTTTGTTGTACCTTCAATCATAATTTGTCACTTCAATAGTTAATTATGAAAAGTGTTGTGAAATTTCAATATCATAAATTTTATTGTTGTACTACAAATAAAGATTTATAATTATTACACAAGTGTTGCACCCCTTTCTTTAAATTTTCTCAACAAAAAAAAAAAAAAATTATTATTATTACAAAAAAAAAAAAAAACCATCACACACCCTTGACATGATAGTTATTAATTTACAAATACAAGTTCTTATGGAGTCGGAGGCAAGAGATCTTTTTTTTTTTTTTTTTTTAAATAAGAATCCTAGTTTTTATTTAACTAGAAAACGGGAAAAATCAGAACGTTATACATGAACTATGCCTATTGGTAAATCTAGAAATGACACAGGCTCACAGCCATGTCCCTAATTAAGGGTCCTGGGCCTCCTGGCTATTTGTGTCAACATATGGGCAACTAGTAAGTTGCTTGTTTGTTAGGTGCTCGATGGCGGATAGGTGATGGCTCCTCGGTAAAGATTTTAAAGACTCTTGGCTGCCTGGTGCCCAATCAGGTAGAGTTCTTTCTCCTGTTTCTGTCTTGTCTGAAGAATCTACGGTGGACCAGCTAATTAATAGAGACTCTCGGTGGTGGAACTCAGCTCTGGTGGATTTGATTTTCATTCCCTGTGAAGCACAGTTAATAAAATCTATCCCAGTATGCCTCTCTGCCCAGCTGGACTTTCTGGTATGGCCTCATTCACGGACTGGTATGTATCAGGTTCGCTCCGGGTACCACTTGCTATGTGAGTCGCATGGTAATGAGGTGGCTTCATCCTCGGATACAGATGCACAGAGAAAGTTTTGGAACAGCCTGTGGAAGTTGAATATTCTAAACAAGGTGAAAATTTTCCTTTGGCGTGCTTGTACAAATTCTATTCCGACTATGCTTAATTTATGTACGCGGAAAATTGTTCCATCCTTGGCGTGTAATCATTGTCATGTAGGGGAGGAATCAGTTCTTCATGCCCTCTGGTCTTGTGAGGCTGTATGTTCAGTGTGGTGCTCCTATTTCCCAGTTCTACCCTCTGAATTTTCCAGGGTCAGTTCGTTCAGGGACTTGTTTGAGTTGGTGGTCTGTTCCTCACTAAATTCTGAAGTTTGGCCGTTGAATCAAGTGGCTAGCATAGTACGGCATCATTCGCAGGAGTTTCAGCCGGTTCCGCGTTGTCCCAGTAAGAAGGTAAACTTGGATACGGGTTTTGTGAAGGCAAACTTTGATGGGGCAATTTTTGAGGATATAAGTGCAGTGGGTGTTGGAGTGGCTATTCGGAATGAGCATGGAGAGGTCGTTGCAGCTTTGGCAGAGAAAATCCCCGTGCCCGATTCAGTTTTTACTCTTGAGACCTTGGCAGCTAGGCGTGCGGTTCTGTTTGTTCAGGAACTTGGCCTTCGTAATGTGGTCTTTCAGGGTGATTCGGCGTCTTCCATTCAAGCTATTAGTAATAGACTTTTTACTCATTTGTCTTGTGGACATATTATTGATGACATATTATTGTTTGTAAAATCGTTTCAGAGCTTTTCTTTCTCTCATGTGTGTAGGCAAGGTAACGCTTTAGCAAATGCCTTAGCTAAGAGAGCTAGGTTATCTTGCCATTTTTTGGTTTGGAAGGAGTCTGTTCCTCCGGATCTTTATAATTGTTATTTGTCGGATTTTCCGTTATTTAATTAAGTAGCCTTCTTGGCTGGTTTCGCAAAAAAAATAAAATAAAAAAATAAGTTGCTGTTTTTTTTTTTTTTTTGGCTAAATTATAAGTTGCTTGTCTTGCGAGTGCGGATAAGGGCATATTTGATAAATTGAATGGAAATTGCAATAGGAATGGTAATAGAATAATAAAAATTTATTCATAAGTTTGGTTATAACATTAGAATAAACTCGAGGTATGTATTTATTATATATCTTATTTATATGATTATATATATTTATTAAAATTATTATTATTTTTGAAAATAAAATTTGATAAAGAGATTCTTTTATAATTTTTTATTTTCATAATTGTAACGTGCATATAGAAATTTTGTATTTTTGGAAATATATTGTTTTAGAAGTTGTGGGATGGGAGGATAAGGTTCGGGGTTCAAGTCTGTAGGAATGAGCTTTACACACATATACATTTAGATTTGGCTATAGTAGAATTTCTATCTTGTATATAAAAAAAATAAATAAATAAAAACTATTCCAACCCATTCAAAGGAGAATAGATATTTCTAAGAAATAATTACTACTTGTAATAAATATGTAACCAAATAATTGAACAATTTTTACACATGAATAGCCATTATATAATCTTTCTCAAAAAAAGAATCGCCATTATATATATTACAAGACTAATTACAATACCGATTACAATATACCAAACATGCCCTAAAAATTATTATGTAAGGTTCATAGCTAATGACTTTGCACCTTCAAAAAAGTGTCCAAGAGTTGTCATTATTGCCTCCTTAGGGTTGTGGGTGGGTTATTGAGGTGGGTTTGTGGTGGTGGTGGTGGTGGTGGTTATTTTTTATTTATTTATTTATTTTTTTTAATTAAATCAGAGTTATGGTCGGCTAGTTGTGGTTGTGGACTTGTGGCAATAAATGGTGGTTGGTTGTGATGGTGGGTGGCTGTGACTAGGTTGGCTGTACTGGTGGAGGTGGCTATGTGTCTTGCTTCATACGAGAGAGACAAAGAGAAAGAAGCATTGAAAAAGAAGAAAGAAATAATATTTAAATGAAGAGGTAAAAATAATAGAATCATTGATGTTGGGTGCACTGTAAAGTGAGGTGTTAAAATAGATAAAGTAGGTTTTTGAATTGTTAAAAGCTAAAAATTTTAGCTCCACCAATACTAATGCTCTTGTTAAGGTTACTCATAGCTATATATAAGGAGGATGTATGTGAACAGTGCAGTGCACACAAACGAGAGAGAGAGAGAGAGAGAGAGAGAGAGAGAGAGAGAGAGAGAGAGAGAGAGAGAGAGAGAGAGAGAGAGAGAGAGAGAGTTTCAAACTATAGCATCTGCTCTTGATGATAGTTCTTTCATCAGACAAAAACACCAAAAATATTTTGTCACTAAAAATTTCAACTTTTAGTGACGAAATATTTTGTCATTATAGATTAATTAAACTCGCACCAAAGTTTCCCTCCACTGACACCCATTTTTCAGATCACAATAGTGACAAAATTTATTTTTCGTCGCTAAATATTATAATTTTTTTTCATTATTAGTGATGAAATTCATATTTCGTCACTAAAGCTGTATTTTTAGCGACGAAAAATATTTCCTCACTAATTTTCGTCACCAAAAATACATTTTGTTGTAGTGAATCGATTTTTGGTGTAGGCGAGGATTGAACTCCAAGTCTTTTATTCAACCACCAGAGACTTTACCAGTTAACACAACTTAAATATCTCTCAGCTAAACCGACCACTTTTCACCCTTACTTATTATTCGGCTTCATTCAGTACTAGCTATAATTAGAATTACACTATTCTTCTCAACTGCCACACTTCAAGTTCATAAATTGACACAACACCTCAGGTAGATAGTACCAATATGTGTATATATATTGACAAAAATACACTTTTGCTCCCTACATTTTGGGCCTAATCTCATTTTGGTTCCTAAATTGATTTTGCACCTACCTCAGACACTGAAAATAGAAAATCATTTTCATTTTGGTCCCTGCTATTAACCCACTAACTGAAAATGTATACGTGGCAAACGGAGTGCTCCATTGACAGGATTTGCAATTAAAAAATAATTAATTGATCCTACGTGTCATTAGCCACACATCCATGCCATATCCACATCAGCAAAAAAATTTCATTTGGCATTTAAATAATGCCATGCCAGCATTAAATTTTTTTTTAAAAAAAAAATCCATAAAGCAATATTAGTTTAAAAAAAAAAACTAAAATTAGTTTAAATTCCTTTTTATTTAAATTCATTAGAATAAAAAAATAAAATAAAATAAAAACTCTATACTCTCTCTAATCTCAATTTCTTCAAAATGTTTTGATTGCGTTACTTAGTTTATCAGATGGCAAAGCTTGAAGTCTCGCAGACCAATCACAACACAAAACAAATACAAGAGGAGCCAGAACTCAACGAGGGGAAAAAAAAATTCTTAATTTCTCTCTCTCTCCCTCTCTCTCTCTCTTTCTCTCTTCAGCCTCAATGGATGGAAGCTTCTGCCTCCGCCATTTCTCTCACCAGCTCATAAGACTCCCTCTCTCTCTCTCTTTCTCTCTTCAGCCTCAATGGATGGAAGCTTCTGCCTCCGCCATTTCTCTCACCAGCTCATAAGCTCAGCCTCCACCATTTTTTACCCTAACTCTCTCTAATCTGAAAATCTCATCTCCTCTCAAAACACTAAGCCCAATCTGACCATCATAGCCGCCACCAAACACCACTGACGATCTCATTTTACTTTCTAAAGTTGAGTTTGTGGGTTTGTGTGGGTATGGTCTCCTTCTCTCGATCTTCAATTTGGATTTTTGCGGGTGTTCTATGTTGGTGGGTGTGCTATGTTGGTGTGGCCCAGGCGATGGTGGTGTTGTGTTGTGAAGCCTATGTAAGTGCCGGTGCTAGGTTTCTATTCTTTTGCTTGGGTCAAATGTTCATGTTCTTTAATTTAGTGGTAGTGACTTGGGTTTTTTTATTTTTCTTTTCCTTCTTGTGGTATTTTGTTCGATCTTCATCAACAATTCAACCAACCTGGATTTTTTGTGTGTTTGTTTGCCAAGAAAATTTATGGGTTTGAAGGCTAAGGTTTGCTTTGCTGGAGATTTGTTTGGTTGTTAGGTCTATGAGTTTGGTTGCTTTGTTGGAGATCTAGGTTTGGGTTTGGTTCTTTGTTGGAGATTTGGGTTTGGGGTTCGGTTTTTTGTTGGAGATTGATTATGGGGAAGAAAAGACAAAAAAGACATTTAATTAATTTATTTTTTTTTGATGTGTTTGGTTATAAAGAAAGTACAAGAAAGACAAAGAAACTGATAAGAAAATAAGGATTAGTTTGCTAAGAATATGAATCATGTTATAGGGAAGAACACAAAGAACATTAATATGCTCCTTCGAAAAAGGAAGGAATAAAAAAATCAATTAAAATATTTTAATAATTTTTAAAAAATTATAAATTTTCATAATTTTGTTTTTAATTTTTTGTAATTTTTTATTTATTTAAATGCTGACGTGACATTTTAAAAAAATCAAATAAAATTTTATATTATTATATTATTAACCACGTTAGCATCTAACACGCAAACAGAGCCCTCTGTTTGCTACATATGCATTTTTTGTTAGTGGGTTGATGGTAGGGACCAAAATGAAAATGATTTTCTATTTTCAAGGATTGAGATGGGTGCAAATCAATTTAGGGACCAAAATGAGATTAGACCCAAAATGCAGAGACCAAAAGTGTATTTTCGCTTAAAAAATATGATACCATATCAACTATAGATATTTTTCTCCCAAAAAAAAAAAAATATCAACTATAGATACCAATTAATAGACAAAATGATATATAGGTTCCAGTTAGCTTAACTATTAAAGTTTTTGATGGTTGCATATAAGATCTAAAGTTCAATCTCCACCTACACTAAAAACCGATTAGTGTCTTGCTCTGATGAGCTATTATTAGAAGTGAACAGTATAAGTTAAAACTATTTTTTGGTCATAAGTTGAAACTATCTCGAAAAAAAGACAAAATGATGTCATCTATAATTTATCTATAAAACCTATGAAATAGAGTATTAAATTTTATTGCCTTTATTTCCTTTATTATGTGTTTTTACTTTTTTTCACGTTCCAAAAAGCAAAAAGGAGAAACAGATTGACTTTTTATATCATTATTATAATCTAATCTTAATTTTTCATTAACAAAATAAAATTAGTCACCCTAAAATTAAATCCCTAATAACAAGGTAAACCATTTGATTGCTATTAATCTTATTTACTCCATATTTTTAATATAGAATCTTATCTATTCTTTTTTTTTTTTTTTATAAAAGAATCTTATTTATTCTTAAATCCAATAAGAATCCACCATTTTTTTTGTCATTATGTATGAACTAAATATATATATATATAATGTATATATATTTATTGTACCAAACACTTTGTTAACGATCATAAACCACATATAAAAGAAAGTGTTCAATTTCCACACACTCATTAGCACTGTTTCTTTCTTTTTTTTTTTTTATATTTTTATTTTTTAATTGGCATGTTAAGTCCTAACCTCTTACCAAAAAAAAAGTCCTATCGAATACTCTTTCTAATTTGGAAATCTCACTCTCTCCCAAAAGGATCAAATGGGATTATGGTAGGATTACAAACCCAATAATAGGGTTATACTAATTTAAGATTAGAATTTATACAAAATTTTGAAAATAACTTGATCCCATATATGGCTCTATAAGCTTTTGCTTTTTTATTCTCAAAAAAAAAAAAAAAAAAAAAAAAAAAAAAAAAAAAAGCTCTTGCTTTTCTCTCTCTCCACTATGCTCATTTTCTTTTTTTCATTTATTTTCATGGCCCGTTGTAGAAGTCCCCTATTTAAGGTCCATTTCATTAGTCATTCGGAAGCCAAATCTTGACTTTTAAAATAAGACTCGCTTAGGGTCGCTTACGTTTTTTTGGTTAAGCTGTGAGAGAAAGAAAGAGGGGCAACCATGCATATATATATATATATATATATACTGTGAGAGAAAGAAAGAGGGCAACCATGCATATGTGAGAGAAAGAAAGAGGGGCAACCATGCAATATATATATATATATATTTTTTTTTTTTATTTAAGGAGGGATTAGGTATGTTTGATATGGTTGAATAGCTCTTGTAATTGAATAACTATTCATACGATAATAGTAATTTGATCATTAGGTTGCATCTTTATTACATGGATTAGTTATTACAAATGAATAAATATTCTTTAAATTAGAGAATAACTATTCCTCTTTAAAATGAATGTAATAGTTATTTCTTAGTGCATATAATAGATCTTAAAATTAATATATTTCTAGAAATATAAATTTTCCTTATACACCATGTGGGGCCAAAGAATTTGGTATCCCCGACCCATTTCATATCAGGCCCAAGGCCCATGCCGAGGAGGAGGAAATGCCCGAGGATGAAGTGCGAAAGTCCAAATTGTCCAGGAACCTTGCCGAGGACGACCCTGTCCTTAGCAAACCAAGACCATAGGAAGAGGAAGTAGTGGATTAGTAAAGGAAGTATTTCAGGGCATCCAAGGAGAAAGAACAAGTACAACACGTCAGTCGTGGAAGCATGGTGGAGGAGCCAGTCCAGGATGAATTGTCACATCCACATTAAATGCGCACAACCAATATTTTGGCCGCATTAATGAGGAAATGACCCCTAGGCAGTGCCTCCTCGGTTACTACGACTCATAGGAGGTCTGGTAAAGTGGCTGATGGGACGGATTGTCAAGGGGAGGCATGGATGATCAAGAAGTGGAGGAAAGGGATCGTTGGAGGAGGACTATATAAAGGGGGAGAAATAGATTGAGAGGGGGGATGGATCCCCATGGAAGAAGGACGACTAACAAGCTCCTCGGACCGGGCCGAGGACAGATTTTGGAGGATGATTTCGGTTCACCGGCGTTCGACGGTGGAAAACACTGCGATGGGCATTGTCCGCTTGCTAGGGCCTAGTTCTTAAACCCGCTCTCTACAAATTCACTGTATTGGACTAGCTGGGCTTGAGTCCACTTACTCAACAGTAGAAGTGCTCAAACCCAGTCCCTACAATTGGCGTCGTCTGTGGGAAGAACTTATGCTCTAGCAAGCGCAATGGACAATCGTTCCTAGGTTGCTAATTTACAAAAGGTTAGGCAGTTTTTCGTCACCACCAACGACACTGATCCCGAATCCCCTTAAAAAAAAAAACACAAAAAAAAAAAAAACGCATTTGCTTAGGAAACAATTATTGCAGAAAAATAAAAGATTCAGAGAAAAGGAAAAGTGAGCAAACATTGCAGCCTTTTTATTAAACAAAAAAAAAAAAAAAAATACACTATACAAACAGAGGCTCAGATAGGCTTGTTCTAATGCCAACTCTACAAACAGAGGCCCAGATGGGCTTGTTCGAAAGCTAACCCTAGAAAGGAGGGCTGAGGCAGGCTTGTTTTAAGGCTACCAACAACCCCCGGGCCAGTGTGGGTGGTGCCGGCAAGAAGAGAGGAGCAGATGCAAAAGCGCCTGATGGTCCCACCCCATGATGATCCCTTGATGCTCCCTCGATGCTCCCTCAGCCTCATGATAATCAAACATTGGAGGCGGCAACACCCGGGCACTAAACGTGACGTAATCTTGCGAGCCTCCATCGATAAGTAAACTGGGCGCGAGTCACTACTGGCTTGAAGGGCAGGCATGGACGCGTACCGGAGAAAGCATTATGTACTTCATGGACCTCCCTCCTAACTGCCAAACACGATACCATCAGGATGATGCCCAAGCCTTGCCGCGCTGGAAGTCTGACGCAAACTACAACCGCCATAGCTCTCGATTGAGGGAGGAGGACCTCCTTTTTTGCTCTGTTTAAAGGTAAGGGCACCTTTGGCTTGCTTGCCTTTGCCCTCATCCAAGGCCGTCCCATTCCTCCAAGCCCTGGTCACAATCCTGGCAAAGTTATCGAAGGTGCTTAGAGAGTTGGAGGCTCATGTTTCCTGTTTAAGTAAAGGATTTGCGAAATATGGAAGGACGATTCTCCTAGAAAACCTTATATAGAGGGCGAAGGTTAGTGAGAATTGGCCCACACAGAATTCGAAAGAGGAATTATCAGCGACATTAATCCTCACCGAATTCCAAAGATGCCACCAACCGCTAGATCTGTATTAATCCACGAGGATATTAATGAGGGCGCGCCTCGAACACCGAAGCATCAGGCGCACAACTCAAACAGTGAAAAGACACCTCGTAATCAAAGATGGTGGAAAATTGGAGCGAAGGAGGGGCTACTGCCACACATGAGGATAGAAATCCAAGCCGCCCCTGTCCAAGGCAGTGCGGGGCCAAGGGCCCAGTCTAAGGAATAACCCATTTTCGGTGAAGCAATGACGAGGCCGTCGTCACGCTAAAAATAAACTTCCCAACACTGAGGACAAATTCCTTCACTCCAAGCAGAAGAATATAAACGTTAGACTGAATCAAGGTCTTTCATGGTCCTCGAACTCAAGCCTATGGGAAAACTAACCACTCCAAAAAATACCTGGTACTAGATTGAACCAAGGTCTTGCATGGTCCTCGAACTCAAACCTATGAGAAAACTAGTTACTTACAAAAGAATATAAGCGTTAGACTGAACCAAGGTCTTGCATGGTCCTCGGACTCAAGCTTATGGGAAAACTAACCGCTCTAAAAAATACCTGGGTACTAGACTGAACCAAGGTCTTACATGGTCCTTGGACTCAAATCTATGGGAAAACTAGTTACTTATAGAAGAATATAAGCGTTAGACTGAACCAAGGTCTTGCATGGTCCTCGAATTCAAGCTTATGGGAAAACTAAGCACTCCAAAAAATACCTGGGTACTAGACTAAACCAAGGTCTTGCATGGTCCTTGGACTCAAACCTATGAGAAAACTAGTTACTTACAGAAGAATATAAGCGTTAGACTGAACCAAGGTCTTGCATGATCCTCAGACTCAAACCTATGGGGAAACTAACCACTTCAAAAAGAACATAACCCTAGGCTGAGCCAAGGTCTTGCGTAGCCCTCGGACTCAAACCTAAGGGGAAGCTAGTTACTCACAGAGGGACCTAAGTGTCAAACAGAGCCAAGGTTTCGCGTGGTCCTCAGACTCAGGTCCCTGCAGAGACTGGCTACGTTCAGCAAAGGAGCAAACAAACACAAGCCCATGAGCATCACTTAAAGCATTCTGAGGCACATTGAACCTAACCCCTTAGCATAGTCAGCAACTAATAGCCTTCCTAAGCATTTTTTACTGTTTACAGTAACTAATTCATGTGATGTGGAACCAATATTGTGGAGTTGTTCCCTCAGCATTCAATCTGGCAAAAATAGGTTGTGGTGTTAAAGTGGTTCAATTATCGATCAAGGTCCACGTGGGAACTATTGCTAAGGGATTTACGTTTTTCGGTTGCCAGTTTAGAATGAAAAAACATGCTGAGTTTCTGAGATTGTGAAGCTTACAATTGAAGCACAGGTTATATAAGTAGCCAAACTCATCACAGTGACAATAAACACCAAGTAAAAAGAAAAGAGACCCATGCATTCAGCTTAAAAATAGCATTACAATGTTTTAAACCAAAACAAGTTATACAGTAATAAATCAAGACGAAGAGGAAGGAAGACAAGGGCGGCACAAGTCAACAAAGCAAGGTGGCCCGATGAGAAGCTTGTCCTTGAGGGTCAGCCGAGAAGCTTCATCTGGCGCCTCGAGATCCTAGCTTGGAGATGCAACTTCGGAGGACTCCTCGTTGGCAGGACTGGCCTGGGGGTCAGCGGGAAGCTTCACCACGTCTTAGGGCGCTGCTGAGTTACCGTTTTCCTCGTTCCCTAATGCCCATTGGTGCCCAGTCTCCTCAGCAGGCTTGTTGGCTGACATTGGATCATCGGCAACACTGACCGGGCCTTCGTCCGTCACTTTAGAGGTCGTGCCAACTTCAGGGTCAATGGAGGCAACCTCGCGAATGGCAGGGGGATAATACATCCTCTCGGCCCTCCTAAGCTTAGACGAGGCCTCAACCCCAGCTTGGTTGAAGGCCTCATTCCAAGTCTCAGAACAGTAGCATCTGCACATTTCAGGCACTTGAGCCTTGAGACTCGCCTCGGTCTTAGCCACTCCTTCAGCAAAGGCATCCTCCTTCACTTGCTCTTTGGAGCTCTCGACATCTGTCCTCGCAAATTCATCCAGTTCTTTAGCCCTCATGGCCTCGTCCCTGGCAGACTCGGCAATACCTCTGGCCCACTTGCCCTCAGCCAGTTTCTTCTTCAAGTCAGCGATATGATCTGCGGCGACCTGCAACTGACCTCGACCTCCCGCAAGCGACTAGTCTGGTCCTCAACCTATTTTTTAGCATTGGCTAGGTCAGATGCCGCGCTGTCTTTAGCCCTCGTCATCTTCGCCAGGTCCTCCCTCGCCTTCTTAAGTTCAGCCTCAGATTTCTTAAGGGTATTCGCGGCCTCCAGGTACTTGTCGCGCTCCTGATCCAGGGCTCTACTCTGGTTATTGGCTTCCTCTTCCAGCCTGAAAGTAGCCTGGATAGCCTGCCAATCAAAACAAGTAAACCATAATCTGGGAGCTAAGGAATAAAATCCAACAAAGGCACAAGTATCAAAAGTCTTACCATGCCAAGATACCTCTTGAGGTTAAGGGCAACTTCCTGCCTCTTCAAGCCCCCCAACTCGGCCATGTCAATGGGGAGAAGTAGGAACCTCTCCAGGGCGTCGGCCATGCGAGTGCCCTCGACCCCTCGAAAGTCCCTGAGGGTGGCGTCATCCATCAAGGGCTTCCCGTGAAGCATGGCGGCAGGTAGCCATACCTGGGGCTCGGGCTGCCGAGTGACCTTCTTTCCCTTGCCCTGACCACCGATCCTCAACTGTTTGGAAGGTCGGCGGGCTTCATCTTCCTCTTGGGAGGAGCGAGAGGCGGATTCATGCCAAGGGCGCGAGGTCGGTAGAATAGAAGATGACTTAGTCTGCACAGGTAATAACTTAGGCGAGGAAGGAGGAAGCTTGGGAGGAAGAGGATGAGGCTTGGGTTGTGACTTCTCTGGTGTGTCCTTCCTCGGTTGACCCTCAAGTAGGTCGAACAGGTTGGTTTGGGGTTGTCTCTTGAAGCCCATCTCGGCCTGAGTGCCAGTCCTCAATGACAGAAGGTCTGCTTCAGATAAATGGGGGTGACCTAAGTCACCAGAGGGATCCTTAAGCAGATGGACTTGGTCAAGTGCACCAAACTCGTCCTCGGACGTACTCAAATCAACTACTTCTTCCCTCTCTCTGAACTTCCTCCTTCGACCTCCGCGGCCTGATGGGAGGAGGAAGAGGCTGCCGACGAGACACCCTCTGTGACCGAGGATCCTTCAGAAAACGAGAACCCTCATTCCACCATAGTGATTTGGCGAAGCCTAGGGTCCTTGGCTCTGAGCACGTACCTGGGAGCCGAGAAAGACTTCTAGATCGACTTTTATCCGAGTAGGCAGCTCTAACCTGGTTTTCAGCCTCGTTCACAAAGACCTCTGCCCTGAGTAGAGCTTCTAAGTCCTCTTTGTTGACCAAATGGAAGTGTCGTTCAAAGACGTGTGGATCTGCAACAGAAAAAGTTAGTTCTTGTTAGCAACCAAGCAACTCGAACTATGAAAACCTAACAGATCAACCCTCCCATATTCCGAGTACCCTACTTGGCTCCCCTTCTACGGTCGGGTAGTGAAGGCCGTTGTGCAACTCCCCCGACACGATGAGAAAATCCTTGTCCAGCCCTTGCTGGACTCAGGAAGACACTGGATGAGTCTAATTCTATCCTCAACAAAAACTGCTAAGGAGGCGTGGACCATCCTCCAAACAACCTATGAAGGAACAAAGGCTATCAAAAATTCAAAACTTCAGCGGCTCACTACAAGCTTTGAAGAGATTAAGATAGAGGATGACGAGTCGTTTGATGAGTTCTATGCCAAGCTCAAGGACATAGTAAACTCAGCCTTCAATCTTGGGGAAACCATCCCTGAACCCAAGATTGTGAGGAAAGTGCTCAGATCTCTACCCGAGAGATTCCATGCCAAGATTACGGCTATAGAGGAATCAAAGGATATTGACAAGATTCCTTTGACTGAGCTGGTTGGAAACTTACAAACCTATAAGATAGGGTTATCTAGGATTGGCAAGTTGAGTAAAGGCAAGAGCATGGCCTTGAAGGCAAAGAGCAGTGATACAGATGAGTCTTCCGATGATGAAGATTCCAAGATGAAGCCCTACATCACCAGTTAGTTCAAGAAGTTTATGAAGAATGCCAATGGAAGGAGCTTCGACAAGGACCGCAGGCAGTCTAGTTCTTCTCAGTTTAAAAGTCAAGACAAAGGGAAGAAGAATGCTAAGGATGGCAGTCAATACACTATTCCTGTAGGACCAAAGTGTTTTGGATGTCATGGATTTCGTCACATGAAGCATGAATGCCCGACATATCTCAAGAGTATTGGGAAGAGTAAGGCACTTGCTGCAACCTTGAGTGAACACTGAGCCTAAAGATGATTCTGACAATGAAGATGACGGAATCTTAAATGCCTTCACTGCCATAGTCAATCCTACTGAAGGGATTGTTAAAGAAGTGGACGAAGAAGAAGAACTTGTGGAGTCAAAATTTGAGAAGATGGATGATCAAGATGATATCCATTCAGCCTATGAGAAGCTTTACAAGCTCTCTGATAAGCATGAGAAATTGTACAAGCTGGCCACCAAGAAGCTCAGTGATGTGGAACTTGATCGTGAAGAGTTGTCCACAAAGTTTGATAAGGCGAATCAAACTATTGGTGCACTGAGGTTTGAGAACAATTTCTTGGCCGTGAAGCGGAGCTTTTTCAAGTTAGAGCTTAACTGGAGAGGACTTCAAGTGCAAAGCTTGATGAGATGCTCAGCAATCAGAAATCTGCTTCGGATCGAACAGGCTTAGGGTATGGTCTTTCTTTCTCTCATACTACTTCTACTAGTACTACTATTTTTGTTTCTCCTGCTAATAACACTGAAATCGAGAACACTAATGTTAAAACTGAATTAACTAGTGAGAACTTAGACAAGAGTAAATCTCTCTTAGGAGCACCCCCTAAACTAGATAAGAAAGATGTTAAAAACCCTAGGGCTAAGAAGGCTAACTCTCAAAAGCCTAAATAGAAGAAGCAGCATCTTTGTCATCATTGTGGATCTTCTGGTCATACACGACCAAATTGCTATAAGTGGTTAGCCACTCAACAGAGCAATGGCATGATAGTATCTGGAAGCCAAAATCAGTTTCAATCCTCTCTTGCTCCTCCTGGAGATCTTCTGAAAGACCTCATGTTCCTTTCGAACTTGAATGGTTTCAATTCTTCCCCCTCACCGCCGATTCAAGGGTTCAATCAAAGGAAAGGTTCTTCCAAGGTATGGAAGAAAAAGGACTCTAAGTGATTTTATCACTTTCTTCTATCTTCTTGTTTTTGTTTGTTGCATTACTTGCGTGTTTTGCATTTTTTTTTTTTGAGTCAATCTAGTTTTTGCTTTGCTTTGATAACATGTTTTTGTTTGTTTATTTTCAGTTTTGTTTATTTTGTTTTTGACATAAAAATAATAAAAAATTTTGAAAATTTGAAAAATACAAAAACAGTGTGTGTTTTGTGTACATTGGTACTTATGTACCTTGGATAGCCATCGAAACAAAGTTTTCTAAACTCTGTATCTTTTGTAGCTTAGTTGAGCATCTCCATTCACAACTAAGCAAGTGAGCTTTGTGGCTCTTGTTTGTGATGAGAAAGATTAAGTTATCTCTTAAAACTTAACAGTCATATCACTTTTTTTGATGGGTAGGACTAGAAAATCCTAAGAGAAAGGCATAAATAACCATTTCACCACTATTGCCCACCAATCATTTTATGACACATGTATGCTTCGGCATAGCAAAAGTGCAGTGTCATAGACACCTGTATGCTTCGGCATAGCAAAAGTGCAATGTCGAAGACATCCATATGCTTCGGCATAGCAAAAGTGCAATGTCTATGCTTAACATGTTGGGTATTTCTTTTCTCTCTTTTTATGCCCATGCATGGTATGCTTAAAAGAAAATATGCAAAGAAAACAAAAAACAAAAAGATTAAAATGCTTTAAATATGATTGCAAGCGTATTTTCTAGGAGATGTGAGAGTTATAGGATGTACTTCGAAGGTGATAGTCCCCATCAAACAGTTATGATTGTGTGTGAGTTAAAGTTATTTTCTCATATCTCAGATCATCATAACATGTATACACATATGCAATCTTGCGATGTTTTTCACACACAACACGCAATATTCTTTGCTACTCTTGACACATGTGCAGGTACAATGTGATTTGGCCATCACAAGTTTTTACATGTGCTAATGTATGCTCACTAAACTGTCTTAACTTGTTTTTGAAATATAAAATTGATTAGACTTGTTTAGTGTGTGTGTGTGTGTGTGTTTCTGAGGATCCATATGCTTAAAATTTTTGTTGAGAGATTATTTGGAGAGCTTAATATGTTGATTGGATCATTGGTTGAGTTGCATGTCTGATTACATTCATGTCTATGTTTTTCTCTTCTCGAAAAACTGCTTTTAACTGCTGGCTCGACACCTCCTTGATACCTTGTTATCTGTAGAGTTTCTCAAGCTTTTTTTCTTATCGCAATCTCGACACCTCTTCGACACCTGATGGATCGATCGAGAAAGTTCCTGTCTCCTCGATACCTTCTCGATACCTTGTCGATCGATCGAGTTTCTATTCTTGGTTTTGGTGTTTATTTCTCGATACCTTCTCGACACCTGTAGCTATCGAAGTTCATTTTCTCGACACCTACCTTGACAGCTGTCTCGACACCTCTCGACACCTTAGCTGTCGAGAATTACTGAAGCTCCTATATAAGCTTCTGTCGCGATTCGGTTCTCATTTTCTCAATCTCTCTTGATCTATCCACGACTGTTCATCTACCAAACTCCTTTTTCTAACTCCAAATCTTTAATCCACATGATTTTTGGCCTTTCCTTTCTTTAAATCACTTGGTATGATCTCTTTTTCCCTCATTATTCATGCATTTCATGTTTTGAATCTTAGGTTTTGGGGTTTTTGAAAATTTTTAGGGTTTTTCAAAATTAATGAGTTTTTCTTGAAATTTTGGGTTGGGTTTTCACTTAAATGTGTTCAAAATGTCATACATTGCATTTCATGTGCATTAGAATGGTATTTGCATGCATTTAGATGTGTGTTATATGTTTGTGTGCTAATAGGATTGGATTGGGCTGAGCCCATGATGCTTTTTACTTTGCATGTCACATGATCATGCATTCCCCATGCATACGTACTCATTGTTCAATATATTTGATATATGTGAACTGTTTTGGGACTTTTCTTATTGTCTCTTTCTCTATCCTTTTCTCATTCTATTTACGTTAGTAGTGTCTATGACACCTAAGCGTAAATCCACTCCGGCTTGGAACCCTCTACGTTCTGGAGCTTCTTCATCTTCTGATTCTACTCCTCTCAATCTTTGGTTCTGTGATGGTGATGCCCACAAGGCATTTTCGGAGAACTTTTCTAGACGAGGTGTTCATTCGGAACGCCAAGTCATTTTGGCAGACTTCGTTGACACTGACCTTCCCTTTGTCATTTACAATAGGGGATGGGAGTCACTATGTGACGTCCCGGTCACATGTCCTCTCGTGCTCATTCAGGAGTTTTACTCCAACATGCACAGGACATGCACAGGATTGATCCATCAGTACCTCTCTTTTTCACTCGCGTTCGAGATACGCGCATCCCTGTCACACCGCAACTAGTTACGGATATGCTTAGGGTTCCTAGGATAGAGTTTCCTGACTATCCTTCTTGTGAGTGTCTGAGGACTGTGTCCAAAGATGAGCTCATCTCTGCTTTTTGTGAGCGCCCTGCTGATTGGGGTGAACATCAATATACATCATGTAGACCTTTTGCTAAAGGTCCTAGATTCTTAAACATGGTGATGACTTTTGTACTCCATCCACTCTCTCACTACAACTCCATCACAGAGCCTCATGCTCGATTTTCGTTATCTCTTCTTGAGCATCTGACTATAGATTTTCCTTCTCATTTCATTCTTTCTATCATAGATGTTCATTTAGATTCGGCATCCCGTGATAAGCTCATATTTCCTTCCGCTATCACGAGGATCTTACACCATTTATCTATCCCTTTTCCTGTGTCTGACCACTTCACACACATTTGTGCCATAGATGACGCTACCGTAAAATGTAATGAGGCTCAGTTTTGTTCGAGACAGACAGATTCCACTCCTCCCTCCCGTTCAGCTCCATCCAGATCAGATCCATCTACATCTGCTCCTTCTTCCTCTATGGGTGATGTATCTCTTGGAGACACCATGCCGCAGCTGCAGCGCATGGATGCTTGCCTCGATACACTCTCCACTGAGTTTTATCAGGTGAATGTTCGTGTTGGTCGTATTGCACGACGGCAAGCGACCATGGGTGGTTTTGCTTTTAAGGCTACTCCTTCACCACCTCCTCCAGCGGCTTCTGACTTTGAGGATGATGATGATGATGGTGATGACGATGACGCTTCGGATGATGATGGAGATACTAGCTCTATTGATGAGATGTCTACATGACACTCTACCCTTTGTCACTCGTGACAAAAAGGGGGAGTAGTTTTGGGTTATGAGAGTAGTCATCTTAGGGGGAGAGTAAGTATAAGACATTTTTGTTAAGGGGAGTGTTGATATTTGAGGGATGTAGTGAGGTTATGATGTATCTTTTCTTTTCTTACTTTTTAGATACATTATTCTTGTATATGAGGTCTTGTGACCAGTTTTACATACATTGTACTTATATTCATTATATGTGGATGTATGTTTCTTTCACCTATCGCTTCATGTGTTGTTTCTTCTCTATCTTTATACACATGTTCATTATAATTATATGCAATCTATTATTTTTGTTTCACACAAGATGCCTTGATGAGTTTTGTTTAAAGTGTTTCAGAAATACAGGTTGTCAAAGTCTACTTGCCATAAACTCTTTTCTTGCAAAGTTTTTCAAGGGTTTGTGATGGGATAGATTTTATTGTATTCAACAAGTGAGTATGAGTTGAGTGATTTATGACTTTTCTCATATGTTCATTTGCTTGTTGTGGTTTTTTCACGGATTGCCAAAGGGGGAGATTGTTAGGACATATGTGTTTTCACTTGTTAAGAACATATGTCACTTATTTATGTAAATTGGCTAATCCTTTGACAAAACGCACTCTGCTTGTAATTTGGTAGTTCTAGGTGTTTTTAATACTTCAAGAAAAAAGGTTTCAAGATCAAGTGTTGAAGTCATCAAGTCTGTCCAAGAAAAACAAGCTGAAGTGCAAAATCATTAAATCTTGACACCTACTCGATAGCTCCTCGACACCTGCTATCTGTCGAGATTTATAAAACCAAATTTTCTGATCTGATTTCTTGGGATCCGTGAATGTGTCTTTGAGCCTTCTTTTCTCTTAACCCTAGACATATAAAAGGATTATTTTAAGAGCCGTCAAATTGTACACAATTTGCACAAGCATTGAGCAAACTCTGTTCAAGCAATTTGTGATCAAAGACGAAGTTCTTGACCTAGTTCATCTTCTCTGAAGAAGTTGCTATGTATTTGCACCAAAGGGTTTTGTGACCAAGCATCTTCCTGATCTTCATCGTGTGGGATGAACTGAAGAACTTTGCAGCCAACCTCTCCTTCTAAGTTGGTGTTTGAAGTCGCGTACTAGGATCCGCGCATTGGTTAGTCACGTACTTGGGAGACGTGCATCAAAAAGGGGAACTGTCACTACAAATCAAGTCCAATTGGGTATTGGGGTAAGGGTTCAACTGTAGGTTGGTAAGGTACTTGAGATTCCTTTGCTTGTAACCGCTTGATTTGATAATAGTGGAGTTTCGAGAGTGGTGACTTGAAAATCACCCGGTGGGGTTTTTGCCATAAGGGTTTTCCCCATTCGTAAACAAATCACCATGTCATTTAATTTTCGCTGCATATTTAGTATTGGTGATTTGTTTTTGCTTCCACGTATTTGCATGTTAAATTGATTAATTAATAACTTGGCTAATTAATTAATTGGTTTAATCACAAGGGGTCATTCAGTTTGTGGCCTATCACAACGCAATTTGAACTTTCAATTGGTAATTGGTAAGGGAGCCAGTTAATCACTTTGTTTTACATTGCTCAGCTAATATATGTACTTAGGTTGCACCCCTATGAGTTACTTGGCATTACAATCAAAATTCATTCCAACAGAGTAGACAATAAGAGAATATAATAAAAGAAAATGAACAAATTTTATTAAAATGTACACTTTGATCACATAGCAAGAATTCCATTGAAATAAACACTTTGATTATAATAACATGGAACTTCTACAATTGTTGTGCTTATTGCTTGACTATACATTCCACCTCTTGCTTCTTGATTATACATTCCATCCAAAGTCTACAATTTTCAATCTTAGCTTGATCACTTTGACTTGCCTCATGTTAAACAACTTGCCCTATCTCTTGGTATGAATGTATGATGCTTCTTTGTTATGTAGGTTCTTTTGGTATTAAAGCTTTGGGATGTATCATAGCTCCAAAGGCCCTTCCAAATTACTAATAATTAGGATCAATGAAACCTACAAGCAATATTAACAAATCTCAATCCTTCAGAATTATAGAGAAACCAATAACAGAACTTGTCCAAAAAATTATGCTGACTTTCCAAATGGATAACCAAAAGGCCAATACAAGAACCAATCTACAAAAACAGAGGCACAAAAAATAGTCAGAAAATTCAATTATTCTTCCTATAAGAGCTTTAGAGTTCAAATACCACCCACAAAAGGGTTCTCAACAGTTCGAATTTTTGAAAATTGAAGATTCACTTGCCTCACCCTAAAAGCTAGTGTATATCAGTAGCTAGCAACCAGTAAACAAAAATATAGTGTTAGGACATATGTGTGTTCACTTGTTAAGAACATATGTCACTTGTTTATGTAAATTGGCTAATCCTTTTGACAAAACGCACTCTACTTGTAATTGGGTAGTTCTAGGTGTTTTTAATACTTCAAGAAACAAGGTTTCAAGAACAAGTGTTGAAGTCATCAAGTCTGTCCAAGAAAAAGCAAGCTGAAGTGCAATTTCATTAAAGCTCGACACCTTCTCGATAGCTACCTCGACACCTGCTATCTGTCGAGATTTATAAAATCAGCTTTTCTGATTTGATTTTCTTGGAATCCGTGAATATGGTTTTGGGCCTTCTTTTTTCTAATCCTAAATATATAAAACGATTGTTTTAAGAGCCATCAAGTAGTACACAAGTTGCAAAGCAA
>NW_027070126.1:318534-362868 GCF_002906115.3 Quercus suber
TGGCCACCAAGAAGCTCAGTGATGTGGAACTCGATCGTGAAGAGTTGTCCACGAAGTTTGATGAGGCGAATCAAACTATTGGAGCACTGAGATTTGAGAACAACTTTTTGGCTGAAAAGACCAAGAAGCTTGAAGCGGAGCTGTATCAAGTCAGAGCTCAACTGGAGAGGACTTCAAGTGCAAAGTTTGATGAGATGCTTAGCAATCAAAAATCTGCTTCGGATCGAACTGGTTTGGGGTATGGTATTTCTTTCTCTAATACTGCTTCTACTAGCAATACTGTTTTTGTTCCTCCTGCTAATAACACTGATATTGAAAACATTGATGTTAAAACTAAATTAGATAGTGAGAACTTAGACAAGGAAAAATCTATCTTAGGAGCACCCCCTAAGCAAGATAAGAATACTGCTAAAAACCCTAGGGCTAAGAAGGCTAACTCTCAAAAGCCTAAACAGAAGAAGCAGCATCTCTGTCATTATTGTGGAGCTGCCGGTCACACTCGACCAAATTGCTATAAGTGGTTAGCCACTCAACAGAGAATGGCATGATAGCATCTGGAAGCCAAAATCAGCTTCAATCCTCTCTTGCTCCTCTTGGAGATCTTCTGAAAGCCCTCATGTTCCTTTCGAACTTGAACGGTTTAAATTCTTCCCCCTCACCGCCTGTTCAAGGATTCAATCAAAGGAAAGGTTCTTCCAAGGTGTGGAAGAAAAAGGACTCTAAGTGATTTCATCACTTTCTTCTCCCTTCTTGTTTTTCTTGTTTGTTGCATTGCTTGTGTGTTTTTCTTTTCTGCTGAGTCAGTCTAGTTTTTGCTTTGCTTTGATAACATGTTTTTGTTTATTTATTTTCAGTTTTGCTTATTTTGTTTTTGATATAAAAATTAAAAAAAAAATTTGAAAAATTGAAAAATACAAAAACAGTGTGTGTTATGTGTACTTTGGTATTTGTGTACCTTGGATGGCCAATGAAACAAAGTTTTCTAAACTTTGTATCACTTGTAGCTTAGATGAGCATCTCTATGCACAACTAAGCAAGTAAGCTTTGTGGCTCTTGTTTGTGATGAGTAAGATTAAGTTATCTCTTAAACTTAACACTCATATCACTCTTTTTGACGGGTAGGACTAGAAAATCCTAAGAGAAAGGCATAAATGACCATCTCACCACTGTTGCCCGCCAATCATAGTATGACACTTGTATGCTTCGGCATAGCAAAAGTGCAGTGTCATAGACACCTGTATGCTTCGGCATAGCAAAAGTGCAGCGTCAAAGACATCCGTATGCTTCGGCATAGCAAAAGTGCAATTTCTATGCTTAACATGTTGGGTATTTCTTTTCTCTCTTTTTATGCCCATGCATGATATGCTTAAAAGAAAATATGCAAAGAAAATATAAAGCTAAAAGATTAAAAATGCTTTAATCATGATTGCAAGCGTGTTTTCTAGGAGATGTGGGAGTCATAGGATGTACCTTGAAGGTAATAGTCCCCATCAAACAGTTATGATTGTGTGTGAGTTAAAGTTATTTACTCATATCTCAGATCGTCGTGACATGTATACACATATGCAATCTTGCGATGTTTTTCACACACAACATGCAATATTCTTTGCTACTCTTGATACATGTGCAGGTACGATGTGATTTGGCCATCACAAGTGTTTACACATGCTAATGTATGCTCACTAAACTGTCTTAACTTGTTTTTGAAATATAAAATTGGTTAGACTTGTTTAGTGTGTGTGTGTGTGTTTCTGAGGATTTATGTGCTTAAAATTTCTTGTTAAGAGATGATTTTGAGAGCTTTTTATGTTGAGTGGATCATTGGTTGAGATGTATGTTGGATTGCATTCATGTCTGTGTTTTTCTCTTCTCGAAAAACTGTTTTTCACTGATTGCTCGACACCTCCTCGATACCTGGTCATCTGTCGAGCATCTCAAGCCTTTTCTAATCGCAATCTCGACACCTGTCTCGACACCTTCTGGATCGATCGAGAATGTCTCTGTCTCCTCGATAGCTTCTCGACACCTGGTCGATTGATCGAGCTTCTTGGATCTGAATTTGGCCTTGCATCTCGATACCTCTCGATACCTGCATCTGTCGAAGGCCAATTCCTCGATACCTCCCTCGACAGCTTCCTCGATACCTCTCGACACCTCAACTGTCGAGAATTACTGAGGTGCCTATTTAAGGTCAGATCGCGATTTCTCACTCATTTCTCTCGATCACTCTCGATCTGTCTGTGGCTTTTCCTCTCCCAACCTTGATTTTCTCACTCAAGTCTTCAACAGCACTTGGATCTTGCTGATTCCTTGCTTCAATTTCTTGGTAAGATCATTTTTCCTTTCCTTTTTCATGCATTTCATGTTTTGAAAACTAGGTTTTGGGATTTTTTGAAAATTTTTGGGGTTTTTCAAAATTAATGAGTTTTTCTTCAAATTTTGGGTTGGGTTTGCACTTAAATGTTTTCAAAATGTCATACATTGCATTTCATTTGCATTATAATGATATTTACATGCATTTAGATGTATGCTATATGTTTGTGTGCTGCTAGGATTGGATTGGGCTGAGCCCATGATGTTTTTTCCTTTGCATGTCACATGCTCATGCATTCTCATGCATACGTACTTGTTGTTCAACATATTTGATATATTTGAACTGTGTTGGGACTTTTCTGATTCTCTCCTTCTCTATCTCTTTCTCATTCTTTTATGTTAGTAGTGTCTATGGCACCCAAACGTAAATCCACTCCCGCTCGGAACCCTCTGCGTTCTGGAGCTTCCTCTTCCTCTGACTCTGGTCCTCTTAACCTTCGGTTCCATGATGGGGATGCCCACAAGGCATTTTCGGAGAACTTTTCTCGACGAAGTGTTCTCGACGAACTTTTCTCGACGGAACGCCAAGTCATTCTGGCGGACTTCGCCAACACCGACCTTCCCTCTGTCATTCACAGTAGGGGATGGGGGTCACTGTGTGACATCCCGGTCACTTGTCCTCTCGTGCTGATATAGGAGTTTTACTCCAACATACACGGGATTGACCGTTCAGTACCTCTCTTTTTTACTCGCGTTCGAGGTACGCGCATTCCTGTTACACCGCAGCTTGTTGTGGATGTACTTATGGTACCTAGGATCGACTTTCCTGATTACCCTTCTTGTGAGTGTCTAAGGACTGTGTCCAAAGATGAGCTCATCTCGGCTTTTTGTGAGCGCCCTGCTGATTGGGGTGAGCATCAGTTCACATCATGTAGGCCTTTTGCTAAAGGTCCTAGATTTCTTAACATGGTGATGACATTTGTACTCTATCCACTCTCTCACTACAACTCTATCACAAAGCCTCGTGCTCGATTTTTGTTGTCACTTCTAGAGCAGCTTACTATAGATTTTCCTTCTCACTTCATCCTGTCTATTATAGATGTTCATATAGATTCGGCATCCCGTGATAAGCTCATCTTTCCTTCTGCTATCACGAGGATCTTACGCCATTTTTCTGTTCCCTTTCCTGTGTCCGACCATTTCACTCATATCTGTGCCATAGATGCCGCTACCGTAAAACGTAGTAAGGCTTAGTTTAGGTCGCGACAGACAGATGCCACTCCTCCCTCCCGTTCAGCACCGTCTAGATCAACTCCATCCAGATCCGGTCCTTCTACATCTGCTCCTTCTTCCTCTATGGGCGATGTATCTCTTGGAGATATTATGGCGCAGCTGCAGCGCATGGACGCTCCCCTCGATACACTCTCCACTGAGTTGTATAAGGTGAATGTTCGTGTTGGTCATATTGCACGATGGCAGGCGACCATGGGTGGTTTTGCTCTAAAGGCTACTCCTTCACCACCTACTCCAGCAACTTCAGATTCTGAGGATGATGAGGATGATGATGATGATGATGATGGGGATGCTAACTCTACTGATGAGATGTCTACATTAAACTTCACCCTTTGTCACTCGTGACAAAAAGGGGAAGTAGTTTTGGGTTTATGAGAGTAGTCATCTTAGGGGGAGAGTTAGTATAGGACATGTTGATAGGGGGAGTGTTGATATTTTGAGGGATGTAGTGAGGTTTTGATGTATCTTTTCTTTTCTATTCTTTATAGATACATTGATCTTGTATATGAGGTCTTTTGACCAGTTTTACATACATTGTACTTATTCTCTTTATATATGTGGATGTATGTTTCTCTCACCTCTCTCTTCATGTGTTGTTTCTTTTCTATCTTTATACACATGTTCTTTATACTTGTATGCAATCTATTTATTTCTGTTTCACACAAGATTCCTTGATGAGTTTTGTTTAAAGTGTTTTAGAAATACAGGTTGTCAAAGTCTACTTGCCATAAACTCTCTTCTTGCAAAGTTTTTCAAGAGTTTGTGTTAGGATAGATTTTATTGTATTCAACAAGTGAATATGAGTTGAGTGATTTATGACTTCTCTCATATGTTCATTTGTTTGTTGTGGTTTCGTCACGGATTGCCAAAGGGGGAGATTGTTAGGACATATGTGTGTTCACTTGTTAAGAACATATGTCACTTGTTTATGTAAATTGGCTAATCCTTTTGACAAAACGCACTCTACTTGTAATTGGGTAATTCTAGGTGTTTTTAATACTTCAAGAAGCAAGGTTTCAAGAACAAGTGTTGAAGTCATCAAGTCTGTCCAAGAAAAAGCAAGCTGAAGTGCAATTTCATTAAAGCTCGACACCTTCTTGATAGCTACCTCGACACCTGCTATCTGTCGAGATTTATAAAATCAGCTTTTCTGATTTGATTTTCTTGGGATCCGTGAATATGGTTTTGGGCCTTCTTTTCTTCTAACCCTAAACATATAAAACGATTGTTTTAAGAGCCGTCAAGTAGTACACAAGTTGCAAAATCATTGAGCAATCCTTGTTCAAGCAAATTGTGATCAAAAGACGAAGTTCTTGACCTAGTTCATCTTCTTTCAAAGAAGTTGCTGTGTATGTGCACCATAGGGTTTTGTAACCAAGCATCTTCCTGATCTTCATTGTTTATGATGAACTGAAGAACTTTGCAGCCAACCTCTTCTTCTCAAGTTGGTATTTGAAGTCGCGTACTGGGATCCGCGCATTGGTTAGTCACGTACTTGGGAGCCGTGCATCAAAGGTGGAAATTGTCACTACAGATCAAGTCCAATTGGGTATTGGGGTAAGGGTTCAACTGTAGGTTGGTAAGGTACTTGGGATTCCTTTACTTGTAACCGCTTGATTTGATAATAGTGGAGTTTCGGGAGTGGTGACCTGAAAATCACCCGGTGGGGTTTTTTCCGTTAGGGTTTTCCCCATTCGTAAACAAATCACCGTGTTATTTATTTTTCTGCTGCATATTTAGTATTTGGTGATTTGTTTATGCTTCCACGTATTTGCATGCTAAATTGATTAATTAATAACTTGGCTAATTAATTAATTGATTTTATCACAAGGGGTCATTCAGTTTGTGGCCCATCATATAGCCATAGGCTGAATGTTTTCTTTTACAATTCATCATCAAAATACAATTATGTGCATTCCATTCCTACAAAAGACAATTTACACACACCCAATTTTGCAATCAGTGGCATGACAGGGAAAACAAAGAGACATTCACAAATACATTCCCTAAAACCTTTCATAATAAAGTGAACAATTAAAAATAAAATCAAAATCTATGCAAAAGCACAAACATTTACGTAACAGTGAGACCAAAACAAATACCCACAAACCCAAAAAATGGAACCAAACATTCTGATAACTATAGCATAAAACACACACACATAGATAATATGTAAAAATTTTAAGCGTATAAACTAATACCAATTCAAAAGAAAGTCAAAAACCCTAAGAAAGCACTATCACAAAGAAAAACAAAGCAACAGTGACGGCGGGGCACTGTTTTTGGGTATAAACTAATCCCAATTCAAAAGAAAATCAAAAACCCAAGAAAATCATAAACCCTAAGAAAGCACTATCACAAAGCAACTTCTAGAAGATGAAACCAGGCAGAGAGAGAAAACTTACTGGATAGTGCCTATGCCTGCAAGTGGGCGGCACTTTTCAATGATGCAGGGTTGGCGTGAGACATAGCCTGCGCAACAATGGTGGCTTGGCACAATGGCTAGTGGCATCAGTGACGGTGTAGACCGTGGGATGGAGAGAGAAAATCCTTGGAGATGAGAGTTTGAACTTTGAAATTTCAGATGGATTGGTGAGAGAACGGTGGCTTGGCACGATGGTTGGTGGCATCGGCGACGGTGAGGACTGTGGGATGGAGAGAGAAAATCCTTAGAGATGAGAGTTTGAACTTTGAAATTTCAGATGGGCTAGTGAGAGAAAAGAATATGCTGAGTTAACCTTGGTTTGACCAGAGTTTGAATTTGTTGAGTTAAGTTTTTAACATTTTAATTGACGTGGCACGTTTTTGACCCTTGATAGTTTTAAAAAAAAAATCATGTCTGTGAACTGGACACTCTCCATTTCAAGTATAAATACTTGTGGGGTGTGGGGGTAAAGGGCAGGGTTCAAGTCTCCAAGAGGAAGCTTCACACACCTATACACATAGATTAGATTAGAGTAGAATTTCTATCTTGTAACAAAAAAAAAAATTAAAATAAAATAAAAGATATCATGTATAAATAAATAAACAATTAAATTTTGATGTATATTCTTAAACTAAAACAAAGTATCAACCACAATTGATATTTTATTATGAAAATGATTTCAAGATTGTAAATTTCTTCTATGTTTTTATTTTTTTTTTTGTCAAATTTGTTATCCAATAGGGCATTTGTAATTTCATTTTATGTTTTGAATGTTGATAGTGCGTAGAAATGAAATATGTGTGTTTGTTTAAATTAGATTTTTAAATGATAGACTAGACTCCTTTTTGTGTTTGTACTATTTTGTTTTTGTTAGCAATGTTAGAATTTCGACAATTTTATAATTATTTGAAAAAGTATTAATTAATTTGTTGAGCTAAACTCATTATTGAACAAGCATTCTACACAAAGTAATTTGCTGCTTAGCTTGCTAAATCCAAATAACAAATATAATTTTTTTGAAAAATTCATGTGAAAAGTACAAGTCGACCTAACTTGCAACCCGATTGATCTGGCCCGTTTTATAACCAACTTAAAATGAGTTGTTCTTGCCCTTAACTTGTTCTTGACCCAAACCTGATTGACCCGACCCAAAAACATAGTTTGTATTATCCTCTTTACTAATTAACTTTATTAAGATATTAATCGGAAAGTCTACCTCCTCTTCTTGAAGTAGTACCTTATGTTTGGATTGAGGGGAAAGGAGATGGTGTAGAGCATAGTGAAGTAGATTTAGCCCAAAATTAGCCTATTTTCAGCTAACTCTACTCTACTCCTTTCCACTCTCTCTCCATCCAAACAGGCTAAATTTAGTAAGAAAATATTTGCTAATCTCCCCTTTTTCCATGATCCATTTCCCATTCTATTTTTACGGCATCAACACAAATTTTCCTTTAGAACTTATATCACCTACCTTAAACCACAATCAGTTCTCTAAACTTCTCTTCTTCTTCTTCATCTTCTTCTTCATTTTTTTCCCCTTGTAAAAAGCACAAAACAAAACAAATCCCAAAAAATTTTCTTCCCCCTTTAATAGTCTACCAAATCTCAATCTCTCTCTCTCTCTCTCTCTCTCTCTCTCTCTCTAGGGTTTATGATTGTAAAACCACATGCAAAATTTTCTTCCCACTTTAATAGTCTACCTTTCGGTGGCCCCTGCAGCCTGGGGAGCGGCGGCAGAGTAATTGTAGCATTGGCGGTAGATGGCAGAGGAGAGGTGGCGTAGGTCGCCAGAAGAGAAGGAGATGACAGAGAGGTGGAGTTGATTACCAGAGGTGGAGCCGACATCACCACCGGCTGCAAGGGCTAGGGCTGTTCGATTTCACCATGGTCTCTGTCTGTCTTTTTGAAAAAGCAGTGAAGTGTGAAAGTGTGTGAAGCTGATGAGGTTTGAAAGAGAAAAAAAAGGAGAAAAGGAGATGAGTGGGGTCACAACAACATGTGGTTGGGTGGTATACAAAGCTTGAAGAAGAAGTGTTTTGTTGCGTATGTGCATGTGTGTGTGTGTGTGTGGTGGTGGACCCAATTGATTCGGAATCTGGAGTTTTTGTCGGTATCTTTGGTGTGTTGTCTTGAAGAGGTTAACACTACCATGTCCAATTGCTTTTTTTAATGATTAATTTATGTTCTATTGTTGCCTTTGAGTTACATTGTTTTTTTGTTGTTGTTGTTTTTTGTTTTGTATTTGTGTTCTCTTGTCTTCTTTTATTTTTTGTTTAAGTAAATCAATTAATTATTTAATTTAGTTGTTTAATTTCTTTTTGTAAAAGTTTAGATTTTGTTCTATTGTTGCTTTTGAATTACATTGTTTTGTTGTTGTTGTTTGTAATTGAGTTCTGTAGATCAGCTTTGCGTAGTTCTTTGAGAGATTTCATGCTAGAAAACTTAGATTACTACAAATTTTACTACATAATTGTTACAAATACAGAACAAAAATGTAATTCAATATTTTTTTTAAAATTTATTATATTGTTGATTTGCGCCACTCACATTCATTGTTTGTTTGTTGGACTTTTGTAGTAAAATCGGTAGTAACTTCAGTAATTGAGTGATACTTCATGTTAGCGAAACTACAAATTTCACTACAACAAGCCTTAAAGCATTATCAAAAACCTTACAAACTGACTGTTAATTATTAAACACGAAAAAAAAAAAGAAAAAAAAAAAAAGAAAAAGAAAGTAACTAGGAAATATATTTACTATGTTGTGAATATGACATCAATCATATTCATTGTTACACCAATTTGTAACATATTTTTTTGGAGATAATTCAATAATTGGGGGAGGTGGGATTTGAATTTTGAATCTTGGATGTCTCCATTGGAAACATCAGGAGGTGCCAATGAGTTGAGATACAAGGCCCTTAGCCAATTTGTGAACATTTTATTGTAAGTTTGATAGTAGTTTTAACATTTTATTTTCTGTAATGGTTTGAAATAGTAGAATAATGCCATATAAGGGGAACAATAAGATAGGTATTGAGTTGTAGCCTGTAGGGTAGTGACCAGACTCCTTTCTAGTTGGCAAGTCCCAAGGGCTTGCTAATTGAAATTTATGAAAGTTTACTACTTTTAAGAGTTCCTTTAGAGTATGTCTTGAAATGGAAAATTATGTAGGAATGAATATCGTATTGGGCTTGTCGGGTTGAGTGTCAAATTATGATGCATGGTAAATTTGCTAGCTTAATCTAAGAATAGGTTTTGGGAGTCCAACAAAACGTGGTTGGTAACTCCTTTGTGGGTTTACAAAATGAAGGCATGATTAGGAGGGACTGTACATATGGGTTTTCTTTGCAGTGCAAGAATTTTTTTTGGCAAGTAAGCATTACAAGATTGATTTTGATGGAAGGTTTGATGTTAAAATGAACACATCTCTATGTGTCTATACCACAAAGAAATTGTTGAAGGTGCTACTTAATGAGTATTAGTATTTGCAATCAATTATTCATTTTTATGTTAAGGACCCGCTTGCTATCTTTGTTTTGGTTATTATCATATTATTAGTTATTTCTTTTCAAAATAATGGGACTCTGCTTGAGTTTTTCAAACAGAGCAGTAAGATAGGTTTTAGTTTTATCCTGTCATTTGGCAGTTGCCGTAAGTATGTTTCAGTTTTTCAGATTGTAAGGCTATTATATAGCCCACTTTGAATGATAATAAAGCATCAAAAAATTTAACCCAAACATCAAGCTTTTGCTTGTTAAGAAGGTCCCGGTTATCTAATGATAAATAAATAAAAGAATGTCCCAGTTATCCCTTGAAGTATAACCAGAAATTTCTTTCTTTTTGTCTATTGCTTTTCTGTAATTCCTTAATCCAATCATAGCCCCTCGTGGAAGAAGAGGTGCAGAACATGGCCGTGGGGTTGCATCAGTTCATTTTAACCTTTTCATCAAATGGATCTCATTGAACTCAGTATATTAGTATTTCATTTTTCTTGATGATGAAAATCTTTCATGTAATTTATGATCTAGTTTTTATGTATTTTCAGAAACATCTAATTTTTAAGATATTAACTCATACACGCCAATTTTTTTTTTTTTTTTTTTTTGGTTGTTGTTGTTGGTGCTGATCTCCGAGGTATACATATTATAGTCACACCGGAGCTTATCTCCGATGTACTGCACGTCCTGAGGGCATCGCATCCTAATTACCCCAGCTGTCCTCATCTTGAGACTGTGTCTAAAGACAAACTCATGTCTCTCTTCTGTGAGACACCTTCATCTTGGGGTGAACGTCAAAACACCCCTTACTCATGCTTTGCAAAGGGTCTGAGGTTCCTGAATATGGTGATGACATTTGTCTTACATCCCTTGTCTCACTTTAATTTTATTACTGAGTGTCGTGCTCGTTTTTTGTTATCTCTCCTTGAGGGGCTTACCATTAACTTTCCCTCTCACTTCATACTCTCACTTATAGAGGTCTATAAGGGAGAGGTGCAGAACATGGCTGTGGGGTTGCATCAGTTCATTTTAACCTTTTCATCAAATGGATCTCATTGAACTTAGTATATTAGTATTTCATTTTTCTTGATGATGAAAATCTTTCACGTAATTTATGATCTAGTTTTTATGTATTTTCAGAAACATCTACTTTTTAAGATATTGACTCATACTCACCGATTTTTTTTTTTTGGTGCTGATCTTCGAGGTATACATATTGTAGTCACACTGGAGCTTATCTCTGATGTACTGCATGTCTCGAGGGTATCACATCCTAATTACCCTGACTGTCCTCATCTTAAGACTGTGTTTAAAGACAAACTCATGTCTCTCTTTTGTGAGATGCCTTCATCTTGGGGTGAATGTTTGCTTAGGCTTTGCAAAAGGTCTAAGGTTCCTGAATATGGTGATGACATTTGTATTACATCCCTTGTCTCACTATAATTCGATTTTTGAGTCTCATGCTCGATTTTTGTTATCTCTCCTTAAGGGGCTTACCATTGACTTTCCCTCTCACTTCATACTCTCCCTTATAGAGGTCTATAAGGATACAGTGACTTGTGATAAGCTTATTTTTCCTTCTGCTATCACGAAGATCATTCGCCATGCTTTTGTCTCCTATCCAGAGTCTGCTCACTTCTTTATCATGGGTGCCATTAGCAACGCGTTCGTTAGACAGAGCGAGGCCTAGCTTCGATCAAAGCGACCATAGACTTAGACGGTAACTCCTTCAGCCCATTCTACTCCATCCACCTTCCGGTCCTTCTTCTACGGGCAATGTGACACTAGAGGCCATCATGGCTCAGCTTGAGTGCGTGGATGCTTTCCTTGACACACTCAATGATGAATTGTGTCAGGCAAACATCCGTGTTGGTCATATCGCACGAGGATAGGCTATCATGGGTGGTTTCACCGCATCTCCATCTCCATCTCCATCTCCACAGGCTTTAGAGGATAAGGGCGATGATGATGACTCCAGTGATGATGATGTTGATGAGGATAAGGATGCTAGCTCTTCTAGTGATGAGGAGATGACTGCTTGAGTGACTTGCCCTTTGTCATTCATGACAAAAAGGGGAAGTAGTTTTGAGTATGAGAGTAGTCACATACTTAGGGGGAGAGTTAGCATGGGACTTTTTGTTAGGGAGAGTGTTTATTCTTTTTGAGGGATGTAGTGAGAACTTATGTATCTTTTTCTTATCTTTTTCTTTTAGATACGCTGTTCTTGTACATTGGTTTTGTGACCAATTAGTGATAGCAAACCTTGTATTCATTTGATCTATATATATTTGATGAGATTGATATTACATTTTTCACCTATCTCTCCATGTGTTGTTTCTTTTATCTCTTTATACACATGCTTCTTATTTATTGTATGTAATCTTTTATTTCTATTTCACACTAAGATGCCTTGATGAGTTTTGTTTAAAATGTTTCAGAAATACAGGTTGTCAAAATCTTCCATGCCATGAACTCTCTTCTTGCAAATTTTTTCACGAGTTTGTGTTAGGGTAGATTTTATTGTATTCAACAAGTGAGTATGAGTTGAGTGATTTATGACTTCTCTCATATTTCATTTGTTTGTTGTGGTTTCATCACGGATTGCCAAAGGGTGAGATTGTTAGGACATATGTGGATCATCTTAAGAACATATGTCATTTAAAATTGGCTAATCTTTTGACAAAACACACTTTACTTGTAATTGGGTAGATCTAGGATGTGTTTAATACTTCAAGGAACAAGAATTCAGTAGATAAGCTCGCTAAATAAGCTCGATAGCTATATCTATCAAGAATGACATAAATTAGTTTTTAAGATCTGATTTCACGCATATCCATGTGTATTTATGTAGGGTTTCTTTTCTCACAATCCTAGACATATATAAGGATTATTTTAAGGGCCATCTAACTTGATGAAACTTGATGCAAAGGTTTTTATTCATGCATATTGTGACCAGAGACAATTTGCCTTAGTTCATCTTTCTCTTGAAGAAGCTACTGCGTTTGTACGCCGTAGGGTTTTGTAACCAAGGAGTTTCTTGATCTTCATTGTATTGATGAACTGAAGAACTTTGCAGCCAACATCCTTCTCAAGTTGATGTGTTAGTCACATACTTGGATCTATGCATTAATTGGTTTGTCATGTAAGTGGAGTCGTGTATTGAAAGGAGAGATTGTTACTACATTACAAGTCCAATTGTGTATTGGGGTAGGAGTTCAACTGTAGGTTGGTTTAAGGTATTGGAATTCCTTTCCATGTAACCGATTTTTTTTTTATTTATTTTTTTAATAATAGTGGATTCTCGGGAGTGGTGACCTTAACTTCACCCGGCGGGGTTTTTGCCTTGGAGGTTTTCCCCATTCGTAAAAAATTTACCGTGTCAACTTTATTTTCCACTGCATTTAATTTAGTCGGTGATTTATTTGTGTTATCACGCGTATTGCATGTTAATTGACCTAATTAATTCACTTGGCTAATTAATTGATTAATTCACCATAAGTGGTCAATACATTCTTGGCCTATCATATAAATATTAGTATATATATAGGTACTATGCATTTTACCCCACTTAACAATAAATGTAGATTGTTTTAAGAGTAATGCTATAGTCACAAACTTTTTTACTACATTTTTACAAATTGCTATAGTAGTAAATTGTTATTAGTATGCATTTGGGCCTACCACTTACATTACTTTTTTACTTACCAACAAATTTCATCCTTTTAAAAGCCATAAAAAATTTATAGATCTAAAATTTAAAACAAAATATGCAAGTTCCAAAAAATTAGCCCAGTAAAAAAAATTTCCAATATTAAAGCTAAAAACAATTAAGTTCATTCAACCAATTTTACCGATAACAAACAATAAGACCTTTAAAAAAATTTCAAATATAAAATTTTGTCAATACTTAGTAGGAGCACACACAAAAGAGCACACAAAAATAAATAATGATAAAAAATCTTTAGCGGTTAAGTTAGCAGAGTTGGAGGCGATGTTTGCGATGTCAACCATAAAATGTCTTTTATATGTTCTGGAATACTAGTGCACGAAATCCCAAGATGAGCCAAGTCAGCTTTGGCTGAAATAGAAAATTACTATTCAGTTTTTTAGAAACTCAATAGAACGAGAGGTGTCAAGTTGGGTTTTGAGATTCATTTACTCTTGATATTTCAACATATATTGAGACCTATAGTACAACTTTTTATGAGCGGT
Organism: Quercus suber; assembly: GCF_002906115.3. Taxonomy (NCBI): domain Eukaryota; kingdom Viridiplantae; phylum Streptophyta; class Magnoliopsida; order Fagales; family Fagaceae; genus Quercus; species Quercus suber. Next base: position 332,277 of record NW_027070126.1, read on the forward strand.
TTCTTGAGCCATTTTGTGTGGCCATAGATCATGCCTCTATTTTAGATAACACAACTGTTAATCGTACGTCACCTTACACTTGATGGCATAACCAGAATTTCAAATAGTGAAAAGACATGACTTATTAGGTATTTTCTTTTGACGGGACTGATGAATTCATTTACCGAAGGTGACGTCCATGATACAAATGAAGATATCTCTGGACAAGAAAATTAATACCCACGTCATTGACGAAAGCAGGAAGGCCATTCAATGCAGCACAATTACACCTAAAACGGCTACAAGGCCAACTCTATGAACCGTTGAAGCATATTAAGGCCACATTATACAGCACCAAACGTTACCAAAAGGAGCATTAAGACCTCCATAACTAACCCAACGACTAGAAGCTATGAAAGCATATATAAGGCTCACACATTGCCAAATACAAGGTACATCCATACATAGACATTAAGAGCTTTCTTTTGTTTTGTTACATTACATTGTTTATTCCCAAAGAGCTTCTTATACTGACGTTGGCATCGGAGGCGTGGTGGCAGGCACCATATCGGTGACCACCTTTGAGGGTACGTTCATACAGGCTGGAGATTGATTCCATCTGACCACCTTGACTGACGAACTTACGCTTCATCAGTTTAGCGCCATCAGTGGGGAACGAAGATACGATGTTTTCGTTTTTCATATTCGAAAACACTGCTTCCAACAAATTCAATATTGAGATGGAGTCCAATCAAGATTCCGCAGCCTTGGCTCAGCAGGTCCAAGCTCTTGCGGCAACTGTTGAAGAGCTTACCAGGCAAAATTAGGAAATGAAGCTATGGCTTCAACAGGAGGAGAACCGATCCAAAAACAACGTAGAGGACGAAGGAAATAGCCATAGAAGAAGTGAACATGTGACGCGGACCATTTTCCTATACTAGACAAGGGCTCGTCCTTCTTGGACCTCATCTCGCATACATACCCTTATTGAACTTGGTCGTCATTTCTACAAGAGGGAAATACTCGTTAAAAAAGGAAGAGGTGCAAATGTATAAAAGTGAGTAATGATGAACCCTGCACTTACTCTTTTTTCCTCAATTCAAGGTTTGCAGGCGAAGTGGAAGGCTGGTCTCGCAGAGACTAAGCTAGAAAGCAAGGGTCCTTGGGTCTACAAGATCATCCCAGCTCTCAATCGTCCATGCGTATTCGACTGCCTTTTGCATACGCTCCTTATACCTACTTTGAGTTTAGGCCGTCTTTTTTCTGCGCAAAACAAGAGATAAAGGGATCAATAGAGATAACAGCAAACGTGACAAAACTTAATAGATGAGGAGAAGCAATGACGCACCTAAGGTTAGGGTTCCCCATGACGACGTAACCTTAGGAGATCCCCCCAAACCTTGCTAGAGGGAGTCTCAAAATCGTCCCCTAACACAAAGAAAAACCTTAACTTCCAGTACCTGAATGATGAGGCAAGCCCTTGACAATCCTAGTCTTCTATTCCCAGGGCACCAATTCATAGTACCTGTGTTCCTTAGATGCTTTCAAATGGTACAGGTAGATAAGTTCGTCTACCCTGATCATATCCCTGTCATTAGCTGCCAGCTAGATCCCCATGCAGCTGACCACTATCCTTCACAAGTTAGGCATAAGCTGCCCCGGAGCAATACCAAAGGTCCAAGAGTTCTGAGGAAAGGATGAACGAGCAACCTCAACCCACAGATGAAGGCGAACTCGTACAAACATACCTCCCCGAGGAAGAAATGGCACGCCCAATCATCCTCTCCGAGCAAGCGAACCCTAACTCGCTCCAGAAACTGGAATCTACTCGCGAACCTACCTAATGTTTCAGCGTCTAGCCTGCACCTCTCCTTGAGGGCATGAAAAGCCCTAACCTCTCAAGGGTTAGAAACAGCTGTATCTACTTCTACAGGTTACCACTAGACGATAACCCAGTCGCAAGTTCACTGGATCTGACCTCAGACATTTCCCCTCGCTCCCTGACCACGTTCTCAAACCAATCCAGAGACTGATGAAGCAAAGGCAACAAATCAGCCAATGCGATGCTCAAGCAATTGCCCTCAAAGATGAAATCCTCAATATGGGGGAAATACCTAAAGACCCTCCCAAATGCGTAAATAGGAAGGAAATTGATGGGTAGACTATCCTAATTTCAGAACTACTAACCATGGAAATCCAGAAAAAACACGAAGGAAAACTCTACAAACTAAACCCCCAAGAAATCGAAGACAGACAAAAGGGAAGGAGAAAAAGAAAGAAATCAGAAACTGCATTGCAACAAAGGAAAAAGAAAAAAGGCAAAACAGGAAAAAGAGAAGAGGTGTACCTCAAAAATGGTGGACAAAGGAAGCACCACCACACACCGGTTCAGAGAAGAGTTGCAGAGTGAGAAAGGCGGAGGGAATGCTTAGAACAATGATTGACAATTTTGAGAAAAGCAAAAAAGAAAAATAAGAAGGGAGAAGTTTAAAAGCAAAGGCTTAGAAAATTGAAAACTAGCGGGAAACCCAATGGTCACATGAATTGGAGTATTAACTCCACCGGTAAGAATGTGCCACGTAGGCCACAACCTGAGGAGCGCCACCAATGCACATTCAATACGGAACGAAACCCCAAGAGTTATTTACAACCCAAAACCTTTCACATTCTACGGTCGTCATTACAAGTCACGACGACCACGAAATCGGGGGGCAGCTGACGGGACTAACAAATTCATTTATCGAAGGTGACGTCCATGATACAGACGAAGATATCTCTAGACGAGAAAATTAATACCCACGTCATTGACGAAAGCATGAAGGCCATTCAATGCAGCTCAATTACACCTAGAACGGTTACAAGGCCAACTGTATGAACCGTTGAAGCACATTAAGGCCACATAATAAAGCACTAAACATTACCAAAAGGAGCATTAAGACCTCCATAACTACCCCAACGACTAGAAGCTATGAAAGCATATATAAGGCTCACGCATTGCCAAATACAAGGTACATCCATACATAGACATTGAGAGCTTTCTTTTGTTCTGTTACATTACATTGTTTATTCCCAAAANCATGCCTTACTTGAAGTGTGTTGACGAAGGAGAAGCCAAGTACATCCTGAAAGAGATTAATGAAGGAATTTGCGAGGATCATGTTGGCCCTAGATCCCTGGTGAGCAAGATCATTCGAACAGGGTACTTCTGGCCAACTATGCAGGTGGACACAACGGAGTTTATCAAGAAGTGTGACAAATGCCAATGGTTCGAGATCGTCCAGCGACTTCCAGCAGAGAAACTGATGACGATTTCATCCCCGTGGCCGTTTGCACAATGGGGAATTGACATCGTCGGCCCACTGCCCCTAGGCAAAGGTCAGGTAAAATTCTTACTAGTGGCTATTAATTACTTTACAAAATAGGTCGAAGCAAAGGCGCTGACAACCATCACCAAAGCAAGAATCCAGAGCTTCGTGTGGAAGAATATAATTTGCAAGTTCAGGATTCCAAGGACGATCATATCGGACAATGGACGGCAATTCAACAACCAAGGTTTCAGGGACTTCTGTTCAAGCCTAGGCATCAAGAATCAATTCTCATCCCCAGGGCATCCCCAGGTGAATGGACAGACGGAGGTGACGAATTGAACATTACTCAAGATGATCAAAACCAAGCTGGATGACGCGAAGGGTGCCTGGCCAGAAGAGTTTTCCAACGTCTTTTGGGCTTACAGGACCACAGCAAGAACCCCAACGGGAGAAACCCCCTTTAAACTCACTTACGGCACTAATACAGTGATCCCGGTCGAAATAGGAATATCCAGCATCAGATGAGAGGTATTCAGAGAAGAAGACAATGAAGATAGTTTGCGAGTCAACCTGGACGAAGTAAGAGACAAAGCTCACAGCAAGATGGCGGAGTACCGGCAGAAGATGACCAACTATTATAACAAAAGGGTAAAACTCAGGCAACTTGACATAGATGACCTCGTCCTGCAGAAGGTCACCACAGTGACTAGAGATTCTACCCAGGGAAAGCTCAACCCTATATGGGAAGGACCTTACCGAGTCATCCATTACTCCAGACAAGGTAACTATCACTTGAAAACCCTAGACGGACAGAGGCTCCCAAGGCCATGGAACATCGAGCACTTGAAGAAATACCACCAGTAGATGTAACAGAAAATGTATTCATCATTGACATTAATAAATGAATTATTCAGCTAATGTCTCCATAACAAGCAGGTCTGAACAGCTATAAGTTTGAAGAATGACAAGATCCCTAAAAGGGTGTAAGTCATAAAAAGTCAAAAATGGCTAAGTAACAAGATTCCTCCTCGACGGATGTAAGTTACTAACGATGACAAGATCCCTAAAAGGTGTAAGTCACAAAGAGCCAAAAATGGCTAAGTAACAAGATTCCGCCTTGACGGATGTGAGTTACTGACGATGACAAGATCCCTAAAAAGGTGTAAGTCATAAAAAGCCAAAAATGGCTAAGTAACAAGATTCCGCCTCGACGGATGTAAGTTACTAACGATGACAAGATCCCTAAAAGGGTGTAAGTCACAAAAAGCCAAAAATGGCTAAGTAACAAGATTCCACCTCGACGGATGCAAGAACTGACGACGATAAAAGTGCTAGATTCCCTACAAAAGTACTATTTGTGAGGATTTGACAAAGTTATAGACAAATGGTACTGACGAAGAGAAGGAAAAGTCATAACTAAGAGTTTCACAACATGGGCAATTGAAAGATCCCATCAACATATCACAAACCAAAGAACATGCAATGACAAGTGCAAATAAGTACAGAGATGCAAATTAAATTAAAGCCCAAAACAAACAGGCAAATTACCATTGTTTTTACAGCTAAAGGCCCATAAACACTAGGCTAAAAATATTGTCCTCAAAATAGATTAAAGATTTACAAAACAACCCAAAACATAATGGGCTTCCAAAAAAGAAAAAAAAAATAGAGAAAATTTTCACAACTGTCAGGTTCAGGTGTCAATAGCAGCGTCATCATCGGCAGGGGCGTCACTAGCAGGAGCATTCACAAAGGCATCAGGCTCAGTGGTAGAATGTTGGACGGCCTCATTAGTAGCCATCTCCTGGTCCACCTCTTCCAAATCTAGCTTTTCCATGTCCATTCTTGAAGGATGCTTAACAAGATATCTCCTCAGGAGCTCAAAACCTTTGAAGTACCAACTGAAAAGCACAGTGTTGTACTCGTCAGTGGTTTGGAAGGCTTCGATAGATCTGGCAGTAATCGTTTTGAGCGACTCCTTGGCACTTAGAAGCTGCTCATCCTTTTCCAATGTCAACTGACGCTCAGCTCTAAGGTCATCACTCAAGGTCTTCACTGTTTCCTGCAAGGAGGTAGCCTCACCCATGGAGTGAATAAGTTTCTTCTTCAGTTTAGAATTCTCTGCCTCTAGAGCTTCCATTCTGGACGTGAGAGACGCCACCTTAGCCTCCTAAGTAAAATACTCAGAAGTAATATGGAGACTTTCTCCCAGCACCTGGAAAGAAGTTCAAAGTCATCAGTAAAAAAAAAAAAGAAAAAAAGAAAAGAAAAGAAGTTGCCCAAACACTTTACCTGGACGAGCTTATGAACGTGGTGTGCAGCAACGTCATTGAAAGGAACGCCGGATAAGACATTTAAATCCGTGGCAGTCACGACCTCATGAGCTCTATCCACCACCTGCTTCTCATCACTCCAGAGCGTAGGATCGACCATCTCCTTCTCTTCCCCTGACAATCGTGGCCTCTTGGAGACGTGGGTGACACCAATCTCTTCCACAGAAGTTGTGGGAGAAGCCGTCCTCGTCGCCTCAGCCCCTGAAACAATTGGACTGATGGAGATAACTGGAGCGACTTGGCCACCTTGTCCAGTGACGCGAACCATTTTCCTCCCAATACTAGACAAGGGCTCGTCCTTCTTAGACCTCATCTTCGCATACATACCCTTATTGAACTTGGTCGTCATTTCTACAAAGAGGAAATACTCGTTAAAAAAAGGAAGAGGTGCAAATGTATAAAAAGTGAGTAATGATGAACCCTGCACTTACTCTTTTTTCCCTCAATTCCAAGGTTTTGCAGGGCGAAGGTGGAAGGCCCTGGTCTGAGACAATAGAAAGCAAGGGTCCTTGGGTCTACAAGATCATCCCAGCTCTCAATCGTCCATGCGTATTCGACTGCCTTTTGTATACGCTCCTTATACCTACTTTTGAGTTTAGGCCGTCTTTTTTCCACGCAAAACAAGAGATAATGGGATCAATAGAGATAACAGCAAACGTGACAAAACTTAATAGATGAGGAGAAGCAATGACGCACCTAAGGTTAGGGTTCCCCACTGACGACGTAACCTTAGGAGATCCCCCCAAACCTTGCTAGAGGGAGTCTCAAAATCGTCCCCTAACACAAAGAAAAACCTTAACTTCTAGGACCTGAATGATGAGGGCAAGCCCCTGACAATCCTAGTCTTCTGTTCCCAGGACACCAATTCATAGTACCTGTGTTCCTTAGATGCTTTCAAACGGTACAAGTAGATAAGTTCGTCTACCCTGATCATATCCCTGTCATTAGCTGCCAGCTAGATCCCCATGCAGCTGACCACTATCCTTCACAAGTTAGGCATAAGTTGCCCCGGAGCAATACCAAAGCGGTCCAAGAGCTCTATGAGGAAAGGATGAACGAGCAACCTCAACCCACAGATGAAGGCAAACTCGTACAAACATACCTCCCCGGGGAAGAAATGGCACGCCCGATCATCCTCTCCGAGCAAGCGAACCCTAACTCACTCCAGAAACTGGAATCTACTCGCGAACCTACCTAATGTTTCAGCGTCTAGCCTGCACCTCTCCTTGAGGGCATGAAAAGCCCTAACCTCTCAAGGGTTAGAAACAGCTGTATCTACTTCTACAAGGCTACCACTAGACGATAACCCAGTCGCAAGTTCACTGGATCTGACCTCAGACATTTCCCCTCGCTCCCTGACCACGTTCTCAAACCAATCTAGAGACTGATGAAGCAAAGGCAACAAATCAGCCAATGCGACGCTCAAGCAATTGCCCTCAAAGATGAAATCCTCAATATGGGGGGAAATACCTAAAGACCCTCCCAAATGCGTAAATAGGAAGGAAATTGATGGGTAGACTGTCCTAATTTCAGAACTACTAACCATGGAAATCCAGAAAAAACACGAAGGAAAACTCTACAAACTAAACCCCCAAGAAATCGAAGACAGACAAAAGGGAAGGAGAAAAAGAAAGAAATCAGAAACTGCATTGCAACAAAGGAAAAAGAAAAAAGGCAAAACAGGAAAAAGAGAAGAGGTGTACCTCAAAAATGGTGGACAAAGGAAGCACCACCACACACCGGTTCAGAGAAGAGTTGCAGAGTGAGAAAGGCGGAGGGAATGCTTAGAACAATGATTGACAATTTTTGAGAAAAGCAAAAAAGAAAAATAAGAAGTGGAGAAGTTTAAAAGCAAAGGCTTAGAAAATTGAAAACTAGCGGGAAACCCAATGGTCACATGAATTGGAGTATTAACTCCACCGGTAAGAATGTGCCACGTAGGCCACAACCTGAGGAGCGCCACCAATGCACATTCAATACGGAACGAAACCCCAAGAGTTATTTACAACCCAAAACCTTTCACATTCTACGGTCGTCATTACAAGTCACGACGACCACGAAATCGGGGGGCAGCTGACGGGACTAACAAATTCATTTATCGAAGGTGACGTCCATGATACAGACGAAGATATCTCTAGACGAGAAAATTAATACCCACGTCATTGACGAAAGCATGAAGGCCATTCAATGCAGCTCAATTACACCTAGAACGGTTACAAGGCCAACTGTATGAACCGTTGAAGCACATTAAGGCCACATAATAAAGCACTAAACATTACCAAAAGGAGCATTAAGACCTCCATAACTACCCCAACGACTAGAAGCTATGAAAGCATATATAAGGCTCACGCATTGCCAAATACAAGGTACATCCATACATAGACATTGAGAGCTTTCTTTTGTTCTGTTACATTACATTGTTTATTCCCAAAGAGCTTCTTATACTGATTTTGGCATTGGAGGCATGGTGGCAGGCACCACACCAGTGACCACCTTTGAGGGTACGTTCATACAGGCTAGAGATTGATTCCTTCTGACCACCTTGACTGACGAACTTACGCTTCATCATCTCTTATCCAAATTACTAGCATAATCCGAATTTACAAACCTAACAACACTACTATGTACTATCAGTAGAAGTCTTGTCATATACCAAGCCAACATTTTTTATACTACTTAATATCGAAGGATCCATTTCACAACTCTCCATTAATTGTTCTTCACTAGGTGTATACATATATATATATATATATATATATATATATCTACTAATTAAATTAACCACCTGTGAAATATCTGGACTAGCGCAAACCGAAAGCATACATACACTAGTATAAGAAACACGAGATATATGTTCCTTCTCCTTCTTAGATTGTGTTACAAATTTGCTGAAAGTCTTAAATGTGCCACTAATGAAATACTCAATGACTTATATATTTGTTCTACCTCTACATCAAACAAGGCCACCATAGAGAAAAACACACAAACAAAGCTATGTTTCACAACAAGAGAGAACACTTTGTTGAAGTATATACCTCTCTCTAACTATGGCTCTTTGCAACCAATTCGGCCTTGAACCTTGGTGCTTCAATCTTTCAACCCCTAGAATAAGTTCCTTTCTCTTGAAAACTCATTTGCAAGCAAAAATCTTCTGGCCCTTAGGCATCTCACTAATTTCCAAGTTTGATTCTTATGAAGAGATTCAATCTCCTCACTTATAGTTTTTGCCCATTGATTTAAGGTTTTACTAAAGACAACTTGACAATAGAGAAAGTTCTTGATCAGTCGATCCTCAATAGTCTTATCATCAAACAAAGAAAAATCTATCAAATTTGCATAAGCATACCTCACACACCATCAATCTCATGTGTTAAATGTGTTTATTCTCAAAAATATGTAAATGTAAAAGAATGGACATTATGTATACAGAGTGTGTGCTTTGTGTATCTTTGACTCGCTGCTTCATCTATATTTGTTATTGAGTTTACTAAGTCCTAGGCTTATATACATTGGGATTAGTCTTGGCTCAAAATGGGTCAGGAGCAAGTGCCATGCGGAGAAATTTTGATCCCCTTCTCTAATATTCTTGTACTCACAACAAAAAAAAAGTATGTTTTTTAATTGTAGAGGCGGCAATTTATTATTTGCAAGTAAGAAAGTGATGTCAATGATGCCTAGATGAAAATCAATAAAAACTTATCAATTCAATTTGTGTGAAATTTGTTAAATTACTCATTGTCCCAAAAATTGAAATTATTAAGTAAAAGTAAATTTAATTATTTAACCACATATTTTTAACCCTATCTCTCACGTGTGGGATCAAACTTCCTTTTAATAGGTGAGGCCCAACATCCTTTTAAACACAAGATATCATGCTTTGATACCATGTTAAATTTCCGATTGTTCCAAAATTTAAACTATTGAAAAATGAAAATTTTAATCATTTAACCGCATACTTCTAACAATTTCATGGAATAATTTCATATTTCATCCAACACCTAATGATTAAATACTTCTCCAAATCTAACATCTATGATACGATTTTGGGCTTTGTTTCAGGTTGTAGATTTTGGGCTTGCTAGGTTTTTATTAGATACTATGACTCACATCTCCACTCACGTAATAGGAACTTTTGGGTAAACTCCAGTTCTCTGTGTTCTTTGGACAATGCTATTGCACCAAGGGCAAAGCCAGGAATTTTTATTAATTTTGGAGGGCCAAGTTGCGGCACTAATACATTTGTAAGGTTGAATTTAATCAATTAAGTGTTGGCCTTATTCCTTGCAAATTTGCTTGTATTTTAGCAATTAGATACCCTGTATTTAGGTGGGATTTATGTAAGGGTTATGTGTGAGAGAGTGTGAAGAAAACTCAAGATGTGTGCAATCAAAGGAGTCTTGCGATTGGATCTCGTGATTGACTCACAACTGGCTAGTAATTTTTATTAATTTTGGAGGGCCAAGTTGCGGCACTAATACATTTGTAAGGTTGAATTTAATCAATTAAGTGTTGGCCTTATTCCTTGCAAATTTGCTTGTATTTTAGCAATTAGATACCCTGTATTTAGGTGGGATTTATGTAAGGGTTATGTGTGAGAGAGTGTGAAGAAAACTCAAGATGTGTGCAATCAAAGGAGTCTTGCGATTGGATCTCGTGATTGACTCACAACTGGCTAGTCTCCAAAGTGGCACATGTGTGAAGCATGCAGGGAACTGAAAGGTCACAATAGATAGAGCATTATAGGACAAAATGTACAATCTGGCCAGCCAGTTAGCTCACGACTCAAACTTGCGACTCATTTCACTTGCGAGGTTGAGTTGCCAGAATACCCTGTTGGATGAAAACTGACTTTTCACATTCGTCACATACACTACTATAAATACCCTTATACCCATGAAATGCAGAGAGCTTCTAGAGAGAATTTTGAGTGAGAAACCCTAGAGAAGAACAAGATTGATTCATCCACAATCTTTGTCATTTGATTCTCAAAATTCCTCTACTCTCACCCTTTCCATTAACATATCCTTGAGAGGTACATTTTGTCAAATCCTAATCTCACCATACCCTTATCAGTCATGAGGTATTTTGGTGCTTGGGAAATAGTTCAGAGATGGCCATTTTACTTGGTTGATGCAATGGGCTTATTGCGGGATCCGGGAAGCTAAAGAAGACAAGGTTAGACATAACCCTATTGGAGAAAGAAGCTTGGAGGGCTTAGGTGCATTGGGTAGATTAGGCTTGGAGGGTCTTCTGCTATTCATGTATCCCAAGTTTATTATTTAGTAGATCATTTGACCGCTTGGAGGGCGGCGAAGAGGTTTTTCGCCAAGTTCTTCAGTTTCCTCTTCGATAACATGCGCTAGTGTTATCTTTGCGTTTGTATCTCTCTTCCCTTACTTTTTACCTTTCAATTTCTGCAGTATTTGCGATTAATTATAGTTTAGAGTGTTTTACCTATTTGGTTATAGCTTATATTCATCATTTCGCACATATATTGTTTGTGTATAAGCTTGTGTTGGTATTGCTAATATTGGGGGTTTAAACATTCATTAGTGTTTTACACACTAATTGAACTTTAAATTGGTAGCAACTCCAACTGTTGAGAAAGGGAAGTTTGAGAGGAAGCCAAACGTGGTTGTTTAACAAATTTTAACAAAGCCTCTAAACCCAGCTATGGCTAATGTTGGAAATTTAGACCCCTTAAACAACCAGATTGCGTAGCCTAGATTAATTAGCCAAGTTGTTACTTAGTCAAATTAAGCAATTCTAGGTTAAAACAATCCAAACAATCATATCAAGAATATAAAGCAGGGGAAAATAAATAACACAAGATATGATCACCCAGGAAACCACACGGTAAAAACCTGGGGAGGATTTGACCCACCGTTCCTCAAGGCTAACCTGAATTCACTATGAAAGAATTGAAGTTCGTACAAAAGGACTACAAGCTCCCCGCTCGACTTCCTAATGCTACCCACCAATAGAACTTCCTGACACGACCACGCGCAGGCTCCGAATCCACGGACTACTTCTTTCTTGAATTCTTCAATCAGCTACAAGCTCCCCGCTTGCTTTTCTTTTAATCTTCAATGGCAGCAACCTTGTTGATCATCAAGATGTAGAAAATATCTCTACCTTGAAAACCCTAAGTTTATGTGAAGGAAAGCTCCTCTAAGATCTCACAAGAAAGATTTAGTCCAACAAATCTGCACTCACTCGATTCCAGTTTTACAAATAAACATACTTTGAGCAAGCCTAAACAAGACTAAACAACCTGTTTTGATCATGGTTTGCCAACACTACATATTAGAGTTCTAAATACATAAAATCCTAAATCTTTAGAACCTAACAGCTAAATTCAAAGCGAAAGGAAAATCTCTTCCGAAGTCACAAAAAGGACCACAAACTCAACACTTTTGCCACCATTGTGGAATCCGAGGACACACTAGACCTAATTCCCACAAGCTTCAGGCATAAAAGAATGGCAGCTTTCAAAGGCCAAGAGGACAAAAAATGGCAAAGGGAACCTCAAGCAATCAAAAGGGGGAGAAGCTGAGTCTAATATTGGTGATGTGATGAAGATAATAGACACCATCACCTCTTGTCTAGCAAACTTAATCCTATGGTTTGAGAATCATAACTCAAGTACCCAATTCTCTAAGGATATCACCCCAAATGCACGTGTTATGTGGGTGAAGAAGGGTATACATGCATAAACATTAGAACGTGTCCATGCATCAATTCTTTCTATATGTTGTGACTTTGTTTGGCTATTTTCCTAGTAATCATTCTAGCATGTTTTGACAAATTTTTGTTTGCTTTTAAGAGCTTTGAATGTTTTCTTTTTGATCAATCTTTACTTTCTTTTGTGTCAAAAATCCAAAAAAAAAAACATAAAAAGTAGAAAATCCAAAAAGTTTGATCGGCATTATTGTGTTTTGTCACACGCATGTTTTTCCTTGTATCTTCGTACAAATAGCTCTGTGCATTTATGAGCATAGCTTGTTCTCTATGCATTCAAATCAATGTGGGAAAAATCTCGACATCTATGTGACTGTTGTAAATTGATCTTCAAACTTGTCATGAATGATTAGTCAATGGTTTTGTTGATCTTGAGACTTGCATAAACTTGTGCCTATATATCTTCCTACTCTTATATTTTTTTTGCTTAAAAAGCTCAACCAATGTTAAATCTCAAAATAAAAAGAGATAAAGAGCTGCAAAAGCTGTTGCACATACTAGTATTTGACTAAGAAAAAGGGAAAGCGAATTTAACGAAAATGTATAGTACCCAAAAGCCAAAGGCTTACCAATCAAAATGAAGTATCAAAAATTTCAAGCGTCGATCTTAAAATGAGATGTATTGTTCCAAAATGATCAAATGTTATGAAATATATGAAACCAAATGAAAAACTTCAAAATTATGTAATCAAGTTTTGTGGGAGGTCATATATGCATACTTCTATAATTGAGATTTTTCACTCTTCCTAGTGTTAATTGTGTATGTCTTAGTTGAATTGATCATTGAAACTTCACATTAGACTAAGGACTATCTCAGCTTTGGTACCCACACACATCACACATGTCTATGTTTAATGAATGTCTTATTCATTTGTGTGATTGTACTTGATTAAATGTGTTGCACTTACTCAATCATATGTTGATCAAACACAAAAAGATTTTAGAGTATTTTAATTGTTTTTGGAAAGTGTTTTTCTTTTCAAAAATTTCAAAAACTGTGCATCTCTGTTTTGGCGACTCGCTCTCGCAAGTCAAGCCTATCACGATACCCCAATTGCGAGCTTACTCGAAAGCTCTCGTGACACTCTGGCAAGTCAAGCCCCTAGTCGTGAAATAGACAGAAAAATTTCAAAATTTATGGGTTTCTAGCATTTTCGCGACTCTGTTTGATGACTAGTATGCGAGTGGAAGCTCCAATCTTGAGTTTACTCAAAATGTTTTGCGACTCCCTTCGCAACTTACTCCTGAGTGGACCTTCCAGTCGTGAAAAACACTTAGATAATTTTTCAAAATTTGTGACATGGGATTTTGGTGACTTGCTTGCGACTCATTCTAGCTGCAAAAAACGTGTGTTTTGCACAAATAGGGTTAAATCCAAGATAGTTTTCAAAACTTTTTAATTTTCCCTCGCATCACGTGCTGTTTCATTGTCTTGTCCACCTTTCCCTCTTCCAAAACCTCCATTTTCTTCATCAATCCTTCACCAATCTTCAAGAAAAGGTATGGGTTTTCTCTTATTCTTAAAGTATTTCATGTTTCTAGCCCTTGTTTTCTTGGATTTTGTGTTTTTGTTGAGATTTGAAAATATGAGGTTAGAATATGGTTTATTGATGTTTTGTTGAGTTTAATGTATGGGTTTTGTTGGTTTTGGTAGTATAATGCCTATTATACATGTTTTACATGTTTGTTTCTCATTTTTGTGCATTATACCATGTTTGTGTTGTGTTGTGCATATCATGTCCATGATAAAATGTCTCATAGAAGCTTTCTTATGTTTCTGTGGATTCCATGGAATACAATGGTTGTAGGGATAATCATGTGTTTTTTATTTTGAAACACCATATGATTATGTGTTTTTACACTGCCCTAATTTGCACACTTTTGCATTTGATGCACACACACACACTCTTTGGCATGTTTGAGTGCTTAATGTCATGATTCTATCATGTATTAATGAATTATGTCTTCACATATCAATTTTGGTTGAATTACACTTTAAATTTTTGTTTTTAGGATTGTATTTCAATGTCCATTGTGTTGGTACTAACTGGTTACTAATCAAGTTTGTTATCATATTTTGTGCTCTGTTTTATGGTACTTGTTGTTCTGCTTTTATAGATGACTCCAAAGAAGAAGACCATTGCACACCGCGCTAACAAGAGGAAGAAAATGGACAATACTCGATTCCGCTCTACCCAAAACTTTAAGAGATACAATCAGTTCTTTGAGAAGGCCCCAATCATCCAAGAGAGATTTGTGGACCTTGTTGATTTGAAGGACTACTTTATCCCAGGTTGTTTTCAAGATAGAGGTTAGGAAAAGCTCCTTAGTGATCTCCTCGGGATGTGTGAACCATTGATTCAGGAATTCTATGCCAATGCCATTCTACGAGAGGATGAAATAGATTGTTGGATTAGAGGCCATGAGTTCACCATTGACGTGGAGGACATTGATGAAGTTCTTGGCTTTAAGGACCTAGAACATGATTTCACTCACTTCAAGGATAGAATGCTCTCCATAGAGACAGTTCAATCCCATATCGGTGGCTTTAAAGAAGGAAAATGTCTCAACACAACTGCTTTTCCACTGGATTTGAGATGTCTTACATGCATCATGATGTTCAATCTGTACCTGGTGAAGAAGATGACCGTCATCAACAATGCTAGAGCCATTTTTCTCATGGAGTTTCGGGAAAATACCTACATTGACATTAGTGCTCATGCATTCTTCATCATTGTTGATGAAACAAGGACAACTTCAAGGGCAAAGCTTATTCTCCCTAGTCTACTCATGAGGCTCTTTCATGCAAAAGGTGTGGAAATTCCCTAAGACATTAGCCTCATGCCTACTCCTCCTGCTATCAATGCTCTAACAATCGCAAGGATTAAAGTTTGTCTTCCGGGTGATGAAGAGGAGGGTGATCAAGCACAAGGAAAGCCTATGGACACCAAGACTAAAGCAAAAGGACAATCCTTAACTTCATGAAGTCGTGGTAAAAGGAGTAGAGCCTCATCATCTTCAAAAATGTCTCCAGATGCATTTCCGATTATTCTTGAGAAGATTGACGACCTGCGAGACGTCCAAAATGAGCACTCTGGTAGGCTGACTGCTATTCAAGAACAGATCAATTTGCTTTCAGCCAAGTTTGATAACTTCACTGACCAGCCTTAGCCCTTTGGCCATTCTGGTAAAAAAGGTGGAGTAGATGAAGTATCTCTTGAGGGGGGAGCCTTACCTTGAGGGGGAGAAACTTTTATAAGTTTTTATAGTTTTTATGGTTTATGTTTGGATTTAGTTCTATTATAGGTTTTCATAGCACTTATTTTAGTACCTTGGTTTGGTTTTTAAGTACTCTATAAGTTTAGTACTTGGTTTTTAAAATATTTGGACATGGTGTGTTATGAATGCTTGAATGCTTTAGTTATCTGAACCATATTTAATGATGTACCTTTGCTTTTGTAGCTTGGTACTTTTAGTTAATATTATACATTTTCTTTAGTACTCCACACTTGTGCCCTTGTTGGATCTTGTATCCTTGATGCAACTACCTTTGTGTTCTTGTATCGATTGTGTGTTGGACATGCAAATGATATTTTGCATTGAGCTTATTTGCTTGCATGTTCGGATGTTTGTTCCTTATGTGAATGATCATTGTGATCACTATTTATAGTGATTGTTTTTGTTTGGTCAAGCCATGCTTTATTGCTATAGTTGTTATTGTTTGATCGCATTATGCTTGTTCCATTTGTATTTCAAGATTTCTACTTACAATGATCATCTTGTGTTATTGTTTTCAAGAAAAATTGTCCATTTGGTTCAAGAGCTTCTCAGTTTTTAGAGTTAGGTGTGAGTGAGTTTTGGTAATTATTTCCAACTCACATTTTAAGTCTAGAGTCTGTTTTAGGGTTTTGTCACAGAATAGCCAAAAGGGGAGATTGTAAGGTTGAATTTATTTAATCAAGTGTTGGCCTTATTTCGTGCCAAATTTGCTTGTATTTTAGTAATTAGATACCCTGTATTTAGGTGGGATTTATGTAAGGATTGTGTGTGAGAGAGTGTTAAGAAAACTCAAAATATGTGCAATCAAAGGAGTCTTGTGACTGGATCTTGCAACTGGCAAGTTGCCAAAGTAGCACACGTGTGAAGCATGTAGGGAACTGAAGGGTCACGACAACTGGAGCACTACAGGACAAAATGTACAGTTTGGC
The DNA here is from genome assembly GCF_002906115.3 of Quercus suber. Classification (NCBI taxonomy): domain Eukaryota; kingdom Viridiplantae; phylum Streptophyta; class Magnoliopsida; order Fagales; family Fagaceae; genus Quercus; species Quercus suber. The sequence continues at coordinate 348,846 of NW_027070126.1, forward strand.
CAGGCAGTTAGCTCGCGGCTCAAACTTGCGACTCATTCAACTCACAAGGCTGAGTTGCTAGAATACCCTGTTTGGATGAAAATTGACTTTTCGCATTCCACACATACATTATTATAAATACCCTTATACCCACAAAATGTAAAGAGCTTCTAGAGAGAATTTTAAGAGAGAAACCCTAGAGAAACCTTATCTCACCATACCCATATTAGTGAGGAGGTATTTTGGTGCTTAAGAAGCAGTTTGGAGATGACCAATTTACTCGGTTGATGCAATGGGCTTATTGCGGGATCCGAGAAGCTAAAGAAGACAAGATTAGGCGTAACCCTGTTGGAGCAAGAAACTTGGAGGGCTTAGGTGCATTGGGTAGATTAGGCTTGGAGGGTCTTTTGCTATTCATGTATCCCAACTTTATTTTTTAGTGGATCATTTGACCGCTTGGAGGGCGGCAGAGAGGTTTTTCGCGAGTTCTTTGGTTTCCTCTTCAATAACATGTGTCGGTGTTATCTTTGTGTTTGCATCTCTCTTCCCTTACTCTTTACCTTTTAATTGCTGCTGTGTTTGTGATTAATTATGGTTTAGAGTGTTTTATCTATTTGGTTATAGCTTGTATTCATTATTCTGCACATATATTGTTTTTGTACAAGCTTGTGTTGGCATTGTTAATATTGGGGGTCTAAACATTCATTAGTGTTTTACACACTAATTGAACTTTCAATATTTATCAAGACAACCCCCCACACACACATATATATGCACACACTTGCCTTTTTATTATGTACACACTTTTTTATTTGATAAGTTATATATATACACACACCCAACAAAAAAAAAGAGCTTAGTATTTTCAATCAAAATTATGTTTGATGAAGATCTTTCATAAAATGAATTTCTTTTTACCATTTCACAATGAAATTCTTAAAAAGTTTCATTTTCAGTACAAATTATCAAATTTTATGCTAAATTAAGTAAAAAATATTTCAATTGAACTAATGAAAATTTCAAAAACATGAATGATTCAAAACTTAGAGGAATAGGTTAGGCTCCAAACATATTTGAAACTATTTTGCTCTAACCCATTATGTGGCAACTAGAGAGACATTTCATGTGTAGTTTTAGTGACAAGATTTTTTTAAAGAGTCAATGACTTATTAATAGCCACATAACGGGTTGAAAAAAATAAATCCAAACATGTTTGGTGCCAAACTTTATCAAATATTTGACAGATATAAAATAAAGAGCTTAGCATTTTCAATCAAAATTATGTTTGATGAAGATCTTTCATAAAATAAAATTCATTTTTACCATCTCGTAGTGAAATTCTTAAAAAGTTTCATTTTCAATACAAATTATCAAATTTATACTAAATTAAGTAAAAAATATTTAAATTGAACTAATAAAATTTTCAAAAACATGAATTATCTAAAACTTTGAGGAATAAGTTAGGATTCAAACATATTTGAAGCTATTTTGCTCTAACCCATTATTTGTTAACTAGAGAGACATTTCATGTGTAGTTTTAGTGACAAGATTTTTTTAAGGAGTCAATGAGTTGTTAATAGCCACATAATGAGTTGAAAAAGATAAATCCAAACATGTTTGATGCCAAACTTTATCAAATATTTAACAGTTATAATAAAACATTTTACAATAAAAATAAAATTGCAAAAAAATAAAGTTATGTCTCTATAACTATTAGACCAATTATTTTTTTTAACTGTATCAATGGACTAATTCAAATATTTGGGTGGACCAACTTTTATTTTTGTAGGCTAAATTTTGAAAGCATTAAAACAATTATATACATACATACATACACACGCACACATATATATATGTCTATATATATATTGAGGGAAATTATAAATTCTGGGGGGCTATGGGCCCCCACCCTTGTATATAACTCCGCCCCATGGCACTGCCATGAAGTCTAGTTCTTTAGTTGTTTCTAAATACCTTGTAATAATCTTATATTAACCAAATGCAGTTACATGGCTCCGGAGTATGCTAATAGTGGAAAGCTCACGGATAAGGCAGATGTCTTCTCTTTTGGGGTTGTTCTTTTGGAGTTGATTACTAGATGCCAACCTTACGACAAAAACTCAATCCTACCCTAATGATAGCCCGGTTGAATGGGTGTGTATACCATTTCATAAGTACTACTCCTTAATAGTTCACCGTATCTGTGGAGTAATCTGATCATCTCAGGATATGCATACCTTTTTTTTGGATGTTGAAATACAATTAAAGAACAATCATTTTGTTTTGGACTTAGAATCTTTGATGGTGTATGTGCACGCTAGGACTTACTATTTTGTGTACGTAACTTAACAGTGTATATGGTTCATAAAAGAACCGATGGAGGAAATGAAAATGGATACCTACTAAAAATAGTTGGATAGTAATTGGTTGAGTTTGATTGTCTTTTATATAATAATTCTAAGTGTACGTATGTAACATATCGCATGTAATTTAAGCTCTTATATAACTTCTCTGTCTTTCTCCTCTGGCAATATGAAGTATTCTTAATATATAGCAAAGCTTGAGTAACAATGTAACATGGAAAGTTAACGTACATTTAATGTTATAGAATTTTAGGAAGGCCTTTGCTCAGGCAAGCTTTGAAACATGGTTGATCGGAGGTTGCATAATAATTATATCTCTACTGAAATGGCTCGAATGGTTGCATGTGCTGCTGCTTGCATCAGTCATTTGGCCCATTCTAGGCCAAGAATGAGCCAGGTAATTCTGTCAATTTTATTATTGAAATAACTGGTTCTCTTTGTCTAATCTATCAAATCCAAAATTACAGATAAACCTCCTTTGCCCTTTCTGTTTTTGTGAATTGTAAAGCCTACTGTCTTGTTTATTACCAATTTTTTTTTTTTTTTGTCTACATGTGATTGTTTTGTAAAATATATGAAATCTAGGTTTGGTTTCAATATAGTGCGAAGTTTAAGCAGGTTATTAGCCTTTTAAGATTCAAGATCCCCAGTTTATTTATGAAATTTGAAATTTCCAATTTGACCATTCGAAAGCTAAATTCCAATGTCTTGCACATGGGCCGCATTGTAAATTGCTAGCTGTGCAAAACTGGGTGCAAACATAGTGGCCCACACTCTATCTCGATATGCTAGGAATGTTCCTGGTGCGATATTTTTGGAGGGACTCACCTCCGCCAACTTTGAAAGCTCTGCACTATGATTCTTTATCACTTCAATGAATGAAAGTTTATTCCGATTTTCAAAAAAAAAATATATATATATATAAAAAGCTAAAATGATTTTGAAACTGTTAAAAATTAAGACTATTCTTTGTGATTGCATATATCCCTGCAATCATCTTTATGATAGTATATAACCCCACTACCATTCTTGGTAAGCAAATTGTTCATGTTAGTATATAGCTTAGTTTAGTCTAGCCTATCGAGCTTAGCCTAGTATACTATATTTGTCGTACACTCATATTACTTGTACTTTGCACATACTTTGCCTATATAAGGCCCAACCAGAATAAACTCCATCTGGGATCACACGCACTCTCACACGCCACTTGAAGGTCCAATCTCGCAGTAACACGCGCCCACGCGCCACCACCCTACTTCACGCGCTTTCACATGCCAGCGTAGCCAACACACGCCCCACGCGCCATTCACTACCACGCTGCCATGTCAGCCCTACTGATGTCAACACACGTCATCCTTGTGACATCAGCCCTAGTGATGTCAGAAATCGTTGACTTTGACAACCGCCTATTGACTTTGACTGCGGCCATTGATTGCCACCATTACCCGAGGTCAAAATTTTTCAACAGGGCCTATCTTGCTTAAGTTTTCGCATAGATTCCAATTTTGGGTTCCATTTCTTCGTTTGAGGTCCTGAAATCCCTCTTTTTGGCCATTTTCTTCATTATGGCTTAAGAAAACAAACTAGACAATATACGTCCTATCACCATTATCCTGCATGGTCTCAAAATATGACTGTCTTTCTCAAGGGTCGCAAAGTTTGGCAGTATGTATCTGGTTCAATTCCCAAGCCAAGGCCAAACCCTAAGTCCAAAGCTACAACTAATGCCGATGCCTCCAAGACTACTGTTATAAAGGATGATTATGAAGCAAGCATAGAGGAATGGGAAAGTATTCAGAGTAATCTTGTCTTGATTTATCAATACTTCTGTACCTTCCATTCATAGTCTTCTTCCTTGTCTTGGTACTGCTGCGACTGCTTGGATATTTCTATTTAATCGCTACAATTGCACTAATGATTCAAGCCTAGAGTTTCACATTGAATCAAAGATTTATCAAATGCACCAAGAGATAGGTCAGTCTATTTCTGATTATTATTCTCAAACTTCTTCTATGTGGAACAACTTTTTGCTACGGATCCTCCATTACGGTATCCTAAGGACATTGAGCTCTTTGCCAAATATCGGGATCGTTGTTGATTTATGCATTTCATAATGGGTTTATGTGAGGATTTTGAGCCTACTAGGGCTTCTCTGCTTAGCCGATCTCCTACTCCTTCTCTTGATGCTGCAGTCAAGGAGCTCATCCCTGAGGAGAATCGTTGACCTACTTATCACATGTCATCCTTTGAGCATGTGTTGGCTACACCCTTTCTTTCCCCATAACCTTTCATTGCTGCTATCATAGCCCCTCCACGATTCACCTCTGGGCGTCCCTTCTCTCAGTCTTCAAAAGGTACTCGCTGCGAGTTTTGCCATGCCAAGGGCCATGATATCTCTGTTTGTCACAAACTGCAAAAATTCATGCAAGAGTAGAATAAAGTTCTTCCTCCTCGAGTAGCTGCTGTATGTCCCTCAGATCTATCAGTTCCTACTGGTCCATCCTTGACTTCCTCATGTACTATAGCTGATTTCAAGGCAGTAGTTCAATAAGTTTTATCTCGAACTTCCACTGCCCTTTCCGTCACTACAGGTAACCATTTTTTGTTTTTTGAAACTGCATGTTGTAACCATATGAACCCTGATGAATCAAAATTCTCTGATAAGGCACCCTTAGCACATTCTATCTCTATTTACACTACTGATGGAACTCCTAGGCCTGTTAGTCACAAAGGAGCAATCTCTACTCCTAGTTTATCCCTTAGTGACACTTTTCATATTCCAAAATTTTCCCTCAATTTGCTTTTTGTTGATCAACTTTGTGAATTAGGAGTAGATATTTTATTTACTAATCATGGTGTCGATGTTCAGGATCCTTGGACGGGTCAAGTGCTTGGGACAGGCCGTAAGGTTGGACGTATGTTTGACGTTCACGACTTGAGTATTCCTTCACAAGTTGTTTCTACTGTTGCTACTATTGCCACCCTCTCGCCTGATTTATGGCATGCTCATCTTGGTCATACATCTTTATCTCGTCTTCAGTTATTAGCTTCTTAAGGTCATTTAGGTTCAATTCAGTTTCCAAAATTTGATTGTACTTCCTATCATTTTAGCAAACAAACAAAATTTCCTTTTAATAATAGTGACTCTTTTTCTTCTACACCTTTTGATCTTATTCATTCTGATATTTAGGGTCCTGCATTGGTTCCCACTGAGGGGGGATCTTGATTTTTTGTCATATTTGTGGATGATTTTTCTTGATATACTTGGATTTATCTACTTCACCATAGGTCTGAACTTGTGTCTATACTTGGATTTACCAAACAGTTCAATTGCACAGTTATGATATTTTAGTCAGATAATGCTCAAGAATATAATGATAAATCTTTCTTGTCCTTTCTAGATAGCAAAGGTACTCTCCCTCACCGGTCGTGTCCTTACACCTCTTAACAAAATGGTTATACAGAACGAAAATATCGTCACATTCTTGATGTTGTCTGCACCCTTCTCATTCTTGCCTCCATTCCTGAGTGCTTTTGGGGTGAGGCAGCATTCATTGCTATTTACACCACTAATTATGTTCCATCACTGACCACATACAACAAATCACCCTTTAAGCTTTGTAAAGTTGAGTTTATTCAACTATGTATTGGCTTTATTACATGCTAAATTTGCTTGTAATCCAATTTAGGGTTATGTGTGAGAGAGTTTGAAGATTTGATCAAGAGTATGCAACAAGAAGGTGACTCGCGACTAGCTTGCGAGTGGTGACTCACCAAAATGAAGCACACATGTGAAGCATGGAGGAAGATGAAGAATCAGGACAGCTGGATCACTATAGGACAAAAAGTACAATTTGGCCTAGTCTGGTAACTGGCAAATGGAACTCGTGACTCATCCAGTCGCAAGTGACTTGCCAATGCACCCTGTTTTGTTGAAAAATAATTTTTCACATTCAATCTCATACCCTACTGTAAATACCCTTAACCCACGAAATATAGAGAGCTTCCAGAAAAAATTTTGAGAGAGAAACCCTGGAGAAAAATAAGATTGATTCATCCACAATTTTATATTCTTGATTCTCCAAATTCCTCTACTCTCATCCTCTCCATTATCATACCTGTGAGAGGATCATAAGCCAAATTCTTACCTCACTAAATTTAGAATAGTGAGAAGGTTCTTGGTGTTTGGAAAGAAATTCAAGAGAGAACCAATTCATTTGGGTTAATGCAATGGGCTAATTGCGGGATCTGATAAGTTAGAAAAGACACAGTTCGGCGTAACCTTGTTGAAGCAAGAAGCTTAGAGGGCTTAGGTGCATTGGGTAGATTAGGCTTGGAGAGTCTATTACCATTCGTGTATCCCAATTGATTTTCTAATGGATCACTTGCCGCTTGAAGGGCGGCGGAGAGGTTTTTTACCGAGTTCTTTGGTTTCCTCTTCGATAACACATGCTGGTGTTATCTCATGTTTGCATCTCTCTTTCCCTTACTCTTAGCTTTTAATTTCTGCTAGTTTTGATTAATTAATGGCTTAAAGTAATTTGCTAATTTGGGTATTGCTTATATTTCATATTCTGCACATATATTGTTTGGATATAAGCTTGCATTGAAAATTTATTTTTGGGGGTCTAAACATTCACAAGTGTTTTATACACTAAGCGAGTTTTCAAGCTCCTTTATGGTCAAACCCCTAACTACTCATCTCTTCAGATTTTTTGTTATGCTTGTTTTGTCTCTCTTCCTCCTCATGAACGAACAAAGCTCCAGCCTTATGCTCTTCTCTGTTGCTTCCTTGGCTATGGTGTATCCTAAAAGGGGTTTCGCTATAACCCCATCACTCATCGCCTTCGTGTCTCCCATCATATTGAGTTCTAGGAACATCGTCCTTTCACGAGTCTTCACCAGTTTCCTGTATCCTCTTCCTTAAAGTCTTCAATTTTTACTGATCTTTTCCTCTCTCTTTATCTTGAATTTGTGGAGGATTCTTCAACATCTGTTGCCTCTCTAGACGACTCATCTCCAGTTTTGTCCCCAGCACATGACCCGCCTGTGTTGGATCTTGTGGCACCGCCATCCCCTGAGCCTCTTGTTGGTCCTGACCTTCGTCGCTCTACTCGGATAAGCTTTCCTCCTCCTTATCTCACTGATTATCACTGCTCTTTTACTCTTGCCACCCTCTATGAGCCTTACACCTATTTTGAGACCCATACTGACCCTCTTTGGCAGTAAGCTATGTCCGAAGAACTAGATGCCCTTCACAAAAATCACACTTGGGATATGGTTGATTTGCCTCCTGGTCGGTCTGTAGTAGGCTATAGGCAGGTTTACAAGATCAAGACTAAGGCTGATGGATCTGTTGAACGATACAATGCTCACCTCATTGCCAAAGACTTTACTCAGGAATATGACATTAACTATGAGGAAACTTTTGCTCCTGTTGCTCACCTTACATCTGTCAGATCTCTCATTGTTGTAGTTCTTGTTCGTCGTTGGCCTCTTTATCAGATGGATGTGAAGAATGTTTTTCTCAATGGAGACCTCCAAGAAGAAGTGTACATGCAACCACCCCCTGGCTATACTCACTCAGGCCATCAAGTTTGTCGCTTTCGTTGTGCTTTTTATGGCCTCAAGCAGGTTCGTCGAGCTTGGTTTGAAAAGTTTAGCTCAATTGTTGCTCAGCAGGGTTTCACTTCGAATCCTTATGACACTACTCTCTTCGTTCAAAGATCTTCTGCTGGTATCACTCTTATTCTTCTTTATGTTGATGACATGATTATTACTAGAGATGATTTTGCAGGTATCCGCTCTCTTCAACACTTCCTTAGTCAGCATTTTGAGATGAAAGATTTGGGCACTCTCAGCTATTTTCTTGAACTTGAGGTTACCTCATCCTCTGATTGATACTATCTTTTCCAAGCCAAATATGCTTCAACCTTCTCTCCAAGGCCGATATCACAGACAACAAAACTGTTTCCACTTCCTTGGAATACAATGCCAAGCTCACACCCTTGGATGGTGAACCTATATCAGATGTGAATGTTTAAATAACGTTGAAAACACTATGAACGTTTAGACCCCCAATAACAAATTACCAATTCATGCTTATTTTCAAACAATAAATGTGCGGAACATGAACATAAGCTAATAACAGAATTGATAAACAATCTAAACCAATTAAAATCACATCCACAATAGAAATTAAATGGCAAAGATTAAGGGAAGAGAGCTGCAAACACAAGAACAACACAACGATGTGTTATCAAAGAGGAAACTGAAGCCCTTGGCGTAAAACATCTTTGCCACCCTCCAAGCGGTAAATAATACACTAAAGAATGTAGTTAGGATACATGAACAGCAAAAGAACTTCTAAGCCTAATCTACCCAGTGCACCTAAGCCCTCTAAGTTTCTTGCTCCAACGAGGTTACGTCGAACCTATTTCTTCTTTAACTTACCAAATTTAGCATCAACCAATAACCATTGGTCCCTTCCTAACTGCTTCCCAAAGCACCAAATAGCCTTCTCACAAATGTGGGTATGGTGAGAAAAAGATTTGGGTAAGAACCTCTCAAGGATGTAACAATGGAGAGGGTGAGAGTAGAGGAATTTGAAGAGTGTCTATGTGAAGATTGTGGATGAATCAATCTTGTTTTTCTCTAGGCTTTCTCACTCAAAATTCTCTCTGGAAGCTCTCTACATTTCGTGGGTATACGGGGTATTTATATTAGGGTGAGAATGGAATGCGAAGAGTCAGGTTTTTCAAAACAAGGTTGGCTGGCGGCTTGGCCTCGCGACTTGACTGAGTCGCGAGTTCAAGCCGCGAGATAACAGAACAGCTAGGCTGGACTTTTTGTCCTGTAGTGCTCCAGCTGGCATGACTGTTCATCTTCTCGCACGCTTCACTCGTGTGCTGCAGTTGGCGGCTTGCCAGTCGCAAGTCACCCGCGAGTCTCTGCATCCTTGCACAATCTTGAGCATTTCTTCACACTCTTTCACTCACTACCCTTACATGATTCTCACCAAAATATAGGGTTACTAATTGCTAAATTACAAGCAAATTTAGCATGGAATAAAGCCAACAAGATGGTTGATTATATTCAACCTTACAATCTCCCCCTTTGGCTATTCCGTGACAAAACCCTACAACAGACTCTAGACTTAACATGTGAGTTGGGAACAGTTGAACAAAACTCACTCACACCTAACTCTAGAATTTGAAAAGCTCTTGAATCATAAGAACAAGTATCTCCTGAAACACAACAGCATAATTTGATCATTGTATGCAGAAAACTTGTAATGCATATGAAGCAAGCACAATGCAATCAAGCAAAATGGAAATAAGTAATAAACCAAGGCTTGACCAAAAATGAACAATCACTATAAATAGTGATCGCAATGCTCATTCACACAAGGAATAAACATCCGTACATGCAAGCTAATAAGCTCAATTGCAAAGTATCATTTGTATGTCCAACACTCAACCAATGCAACAACACAAGGTAATTGCATTAAGGATAAAAATCCAACAAAGGGCACAAGAATGATGTACTTAAAGAAAATGCATGACATTTAATATCAAGTACTAAAGCTACAAAGCATGGGTATATAAATCTTAAAAGCTTACAAAAGCAATAGGTACAAACCCTTAACATATACTGAATAACATCTTATAGATTAATAAACCAAAGTTTCACACCTAAACATATCCATGAGTTTTAAAGCCAGCAGAATAACCAAACTGTTTAACACATTGTATCAAACCCATAATGAAAGCAATATACAAAAACATAATACCATAACCAACACCATGATCATAAACAAAAATAAGACTAAAAAATAAACTAGATAAACACTGTTTTTGGCCGCTCCCCTCGGAATGACACTCCCCCTTAAGAGCTACTTCTCAAAAATTCTCCCCATTTTTAGCCGGAATGGCCAAAGGGTCATTGTTGGGTGTTGATGCTGTCAAACTTGGCCAAAAGTGTGTTGACCTAATCCTGAATTGCTGCCATCCTATCAGTATGCTTATTCTGAACCTCTCTGAGTCCATCAATCCTCTCTAGGATGATTTGAAATGCATCTGGAGGTGCAGCTGATGAGGTTGAAGCTCTGCTCCTCTTCCCTCTGCTTCTGGGTGTGGATGTTTGTCCTGCAGCCTCTGTTTCAGTTTCTATTGGATCACCTTCTCCTTAGTCACCCTCTTCTTCATCACCTGGAAGACGAACTTGTATCCTTGTGATGGTATTTTTGTTAATAGCTGAGAGTGGAGTTATGGGACTGATATCTTGAGGGATTGCAACACCTTTTGCTCTAAAAAGTCTCATGAGAAGACTAGGAAAGATCAGCTTAGGCCTATAGGTGGTTCTAGCCTCATCCACAATTGTGTCAAATATGTGAGAGCTAATGTTAATGAAGGTTTTCTCTTTGAGCTCCATGAGGAAGATAGCTCTGGCATTGTTAATTGTAGTCAGCTTCCTCACTGGATACAAATTGAACATCATGATGGTAGTCAAACACCTCATGTTAGCAAGGAAGGCATTAATGTTGAGACATCTCCCCTGTTTAACACCACCAATCTGATTCTAAACAGTTTCTATAAATAACATCCTATCCTTGTAATTGGTGAAATCATGATCCTCTAAACCCTCAAGCCCTAGAACCTCATCAATATCATATGCATATAGGGTGAACTCATGACCTCTAATCCAGCAATTCAATTCATCCTCCCTTATAACAGCATTTGCATAGAATTCCCTTATTAAAGGCTTGCAAACTGCAGGTAAGTCACTCAGTAACTTATCCCATCCTTTGCCCTCAAAACAATCTAGAATGAAGGTGTCCTTCAAGTCCCCTAAGTCTACAAACCTTTCCTGAATAATGGTTCCCTTCAAGAAAGAATCTTTGTATCTCTCAAAGTGTTGAACAAATCGAAACAGTTTATGGTCCATTTTCAGCCTTTGGTTAGCCTTCTTAGCAGGAGTCTTCTTCTTTGTAGGTGTGCGAGCCATCTGTACACAAGCAGAAGAGGCCACAACAAGAACATAACAAAATAGGTGGAAATACACACATATTAGTAACAAGTTAGTTACATTAGGAGTAACAGAGTGTCAAGACAGCATATTGCTCAAATCAAAACCCAACACCTCAAAGAAGTACAGTCTTTATTGATGTAGACTGCAATGGGAAATAATCAGCTCTATTTGGATAGTTTAAACCACACTCAGTCAAAAGAAAGCATATGTCAATGAGACATATCTTAATAACCATGAAATGTTCATGTCATACCCTTAAGACAGAAGCACATACAGATATGGCAACACCAAATCAAAGCATTGTTAGCCAAACAATCATAAACCTCAGTCATTCTGAAATAACCTTACTCACACTCAGAGTAAATCACAAAGAACCCCAAACACATATAACTTATGGGTATGAAAAAATTTAAACAACACAAATCAGAAAACAAACTAGCTCAATGAAACTTAACCATGATAGCAAACATATTCAGCAGTCTAGCAATAAAAACAACCAACTCCAACCAACCAATCCAACATTTTAATCAAAAACCCATGTTCGAACATTACAAATCTCTAAACATCATCAAAACATCACAAATCTAAAAGAACAAAACCAAAAATATGAAATATATAGTGAAATGAGAAAAACTCGTACCTTTTTCATGAAGATTGATGTTGAGATGTTGAGAAAAATGGAGTTTTTGAGAGTGACACAGTGAGTTTGAGAGAGGTTCAAACAGGGAAGACAATGAATAGTCACAAAAATTCGAGGGAAAAGCTGAAAAGTTTTGAAAACAACCTTTAAAGTGCAAAACACGCGATTTTCGCGACTGGATCAAGTCGCCAGTCATTCGCCAGGGTAAGCCACGAAACACTTTGAAAACAAGATTCTTGAAAAATTTTCTAAGTGTTTTTTGTGACTGGAAGGTCTACCCGCGAAAGAGTCGCAAGGTGAGTCGCGAAAATCTCTGTATACCCTTCGCGACTGGACCTTCCATCCGCGAACAAGTTGCCACACTGAGTCGCGAAAAACATAAAACCCAAATTTTGAAAAATATTCTAAGTATTTTTCATGACTAGGGCATATACCCGCTAGTGAGTCGCGAAAACCTTCTAAGTAAAGTTTGCGACCAGGGCATACGGCTGGACCAACCCACGACTGAGTTGGCAAAACAAGACAACACTGTTTTTGAAATTTTGAAAATTTTGTAAAAACAAAATACTTTTCAAAAACAAATTAAAACACTCAAAAATCTTTTTATATTTGATCAACAAAGATTGAGCATGTGAAAACACATTTAATCAAGTACAATCACACGAATGAATATGGCATTCATTGAACATAGACATGTGTGTTGTGTGTGGATATCAAAAATGAGATAGTCCTTAGTCTAATGTGAAGCTTCAATGATTAATTCAATCAAGGCATACATAATTAGCACTAGATAATATGACCCATCTCAATAATAGAAATATGCATATATGACCTCCCACATAAACTTGAATACAATATCTTTGATGCTTTTCATTTAGCTCCATATTCAACATATCATTTGATCTTTTTGAATCAACACATCTCATTGTGAGATTAATGCCTGAAAGTTTTGATATTTCACTTTGATGAGTTAGCATTTTGGCTTTTTGGGTATCATACAATTTATTTTAGGTCGCTTTCCATTTTTCTTAGTCAAATACTAGTATGTGCGACAGGCTATTGTAGCTCAATATTTCTTTTCATTTGGAGATTTACATTTTGTGAGCTCTTTAAGTAAAAACAACAAAATAAAAGGTGGGAAGATAAACAAAATCATTCACTAATCATTCATGATAAGGTTGAAGATCTATTTACAACAGTCACATAGATTTCAAGATTTCTTTCATAATGATATGAGTGCATAGGGAACAAGCTAGGCTCGTAGATACACAAAGCCATTAGTACAAAGGTACAAGGCAAAACATGTTTTGAGACAAAAACTCAACAAAGTCGATCAAACTTTTTGGATTTTCTACTTTTTATGTGTTTTTGGATTATTGACATAAAAGTATGAAAAGATTGATAAAAAACAACAATGTAAAAACATTTAAAAAAAAAAATAAAACAAAATAAAACAACCAAACAATTTTCAACTCAAACAAGCAAAAAGCACACAACCAAGCATATTCACCAAGCATAGGAAGAATTAATGCATGGACATGTTGTAATGCTTATGCATGAGTACCCCTCTTCACCCACACGTCACGTGTGTTTGGGGTGATATCCCTATAGGATTGAATACGAGAGTTAGGGCTTTCAAACCTTCTAGTGAAGTTCTCCAAGCAAGCGATGAATGCACCAATCATCTTCATCATGTCCATCACACCGGGATCACAATTTTGACCTCTTGATGGCTCAACAGTCCAAGTCCTCTTGTCATTTCTTGGTCCTCTTGACCTTTGATCAGTTGCATTCTTCAATGCTTTAAGCTTATGGCAATTCGGTTTGGTATGTCCTTGCAATCCGCAATGGTGACAGAAATGATTTGTTCTAGGACCCCGTTGTGATCTTGGAAGAGATCTTCCTCTAGCTTCACATCTAACTTCTGATTGATTACGGAACTTATTTAACACCTGTTGGTCAGCCACATTCTTCTTCTTTTCATCCTCTACTTTCTTAGGTATAGAGTCAA
>NW_027070126.1:363848-374771 GCF_002906115.3 Quercus suber
ATTGAATTGGTCAGCACCAAAGGCCAAGTTACACGGTCTAATGCCACCAGCCCCTACAACAAGTAGTCCCAGGCTGCTTAATAGAAAAGCCATTTGCCATTGTGTTGGCCCAGGGCAATTCCCTATCTCTTTTGTTTAACAGTGGGGAGGATGCAGTTTTGCAATTGTTGCAGTTAGACACAGTACAAGCATTCCTTTTTAAGCAAAAAATAGAAAAGAAAAAAGATTAGAGATGCAAGGTATCAAATGGAAAAAGTAAATGATGAAAAGTTTACGGAAATTGATATTCTCTATTTGAAATGGTTCCTTTTTGAATGTTCAAATAGCGTTGAAAACACTATGAACGTTTAGACCTCCAAAATACAAATTACCAATTCAAGCTTTATATCAAACAATGTTTGTGCGGAAAATGATTATAAGCTTATACCAGAATTGATAAAAATCTAAATCAAATAAAATCACATCCACAGCAGAAATTAAATGGCAAAGATTAAGGGAAGAGAGATGCAAACACAAGGACAACACAACGATGTGTTATCGAAGAGGAAATCGAAACTCTCGGTGTAAAACCTTTCTGCTACCTTTTAAGTGATCAATAATCCACTAGAAAATGAAGTTGGGATACATGAACAGCAATAGACCCTCCAAGTTCAATATACCCAGGTACCTAAGCCCTCAAAACTTCTTGCTTCAATGAGGTTATGCCGAACATTTGTCTTTTCTAGCTTACTGGATTCCGCTATAATCCATAGCATGATAGCATCAACCAATAACTATTGGTCCTTTCTTAATTGGTTTCCAAAGCATCAAATAGCTTTCTCACAGATATGGGTATGGTGAGAAAATGATTTGGGTAAGAACCTCTCAAGGTTATAACAATGGAGAGGATGAGAGTAGAGGAATTTGAAGAGTCTCTATGTGAAGATTGTGGATGAATCAATCTTGTTTTTCTCTAGGGTTTTTCTCTCAAAATTCTTTCTGGAATCTCTCTAAATTTCGTGGGTATAAGAGGTATTTATACTTAGGTGAGAAAGGAATGCGAAGAGTCAATTTTTTCCAAACAGGGTGGTCTGGCAGCTTGACTTTGCGACTTGACTGAGTCACGAGTTCAAGCCGCGAGATAACAGAACGGCCAGGCTGGACTTTTTGTCCTGTAGTGCTCCAGTTGGCGTGACTGTTCATCTTCTCGCACACTTCACTCGTGTGCTGCATTTGGCGGATTACCAGTCGCGAGTCACCCGTGAGTCCCAGTTGCGAATCTCTGCATCCTTGCACAATCTTGAGCATTTCTTCACACTCTCTTACTCACTACCCTTATATGATTCCCACCTAAATACAAAGTTACTAATTGCTAAATTTCAAGCAAATTTGGCACGAAATAAAGCCAATACAATGATTGATTAAATTCAACCTTACACTTTTCATGGTTCAAATTAGATATTATTAATTTAGAAGTGTATCCAGTGTCATGTTATTTGAAATTTTAGATAATATGATAGTTTGTACACTATTAGAACATGATGCTAAACTTAGTTTGGCATCAGTTTTGTTATTTATGTTTTCAATTTCTTACAGGAACATGCACACATGCTTATCCAAAACTATGTTTAAACTTCAAATGAAAGATTGTAAATTGTAGTGCAATAGCAGTACCGAAAAAGAGGCGACTGAGGCAAAACCCAACGTGTTGTAACGGCCAAAGTAAGTATCACAGAGAAAAGCTCCAAGTAAGGTAGCAAAGTTGGTGGTACCATTGAAGATGTTGATAAGAAGTGTGGCACTGATGCTCTTCATGTTGCAGTAGTGAAATAGACCAAGAGGTTTGTTGATGTGCCAAGGGTCCCTAGCTTCTCAAAAGTCTCATTGCCTGCATTATTGGCCATCAAATATAAGAAGAAGAAAAAAAAAATTAATGTTTTAGGATTATGCTCTTCCTCCCTTTCCCTTTTCTTTTCTTACCTATAACAAATGGCATGGCTTTAACTCCTCTGTAGTTTATCTGAGGCTCATCTGTTGTAACGGCCTTCTTGTTCTTCTCCATATCTCCCTGCGCTTCCCCTTTGCTGGTTTTGCTATATGTTTATTTGTTACACATAAAATGCTTACAATATATATATATATATATAGCTGAGAGGAAAGATATTGAAGTTTCACTATGCTATTCACTTGTTTAAGTTCCTCCCTCAACGGAGTCATTTCTTTCACCTTCAGTATTACTTGTCCGAAAATGAGAGTTTTGGATTTATTACTGTATTTCAAAGCTGTCAATCTGGACCACAGAACTGTTATTAGTGCAGTGCAATGCAATAATTTGTTCTCCTTAAAAATTGAATTATTTTAAAAGTATTATCCATTTCGTTTTATTATTTTGAGTTTTTTTTTTTTTTAAAATAACTAAATCATGAAATCAATGAAGAATCAAATACCGAAAACAATGTTTATACATATCTATATTATATACTCCCTCCGTCCTAGTTTGTTTATCTTCTATTTCATTTTGAGATATCCCAAAATATTGTCCTATTTCTAAAAAAAAAAAATCACGAATTTACTAATGTTCCTATTATATCCTACTTTATTTTCAAAATTATTTGAAAAGAAAACTAACAAATATTTAAAAAATCAATCTAATTGGGGCACCTTTTTAGTTGCTTCATTAAGAATAACTCTTTAAAAAAAAAAAGCTGATAAATTTATTTAAGGATAGTTTTGCAAACTTATACATTTTTATAAGGTAAAAAAGACAATAAATGATGTTCCCTTAAAAAGTTTGACTTTTCAAATAGGACTAATAAATTGGGATGGAGAGAGTATAATAATGGAAGTATTAAAAAAAAAAAAAAAACTTTCTTTTTTCCCTTAAAGTTCCTTAGAAATGTCTTTGACTACTTAAGAAACTTTCATTGTCAAACTCTTATGTATCTAGGTCAATGATCCTAAACCTTGCAAGAACCATATTTCACATTTAGCATTATCAAAATCAAATAAAAATTAATCCCCCAATCATGTTTTGAGGTTTTCTATTGTCTATTGGATAGTAAGATTAAATTTTTATGTGTTGCACATAAGAAGTAAAAGTGTGCTAAGTATAATATTTGTTGAAACCAAACAGAAATTGCAAAAGGTCCTACAACAAAAAAAATCATTGAGTTAAAAAAATATGAAAGCAGTAATTGGAGTGTAATTACAGCGTATACTCTATTATTATTTAAAAATTAACAGAGGTAAATACATTAAACTTTGGATTTTTTATTTTTTATTTTTTATTTTTTACATAGAGTTAAACAAATTTCAAATTTAAGAAAACTAAAATGTCAAAGATAAACAAATTGAACAGGTAAAAAACAAAAATATAAATAAAAATTGTACAACATGAATATAAAGTAAGAAGTTGTTGTAGAGATTTCTAATTCTTGAAACCCTTCTAATAACCAACAAACCAATCCTAGCCACTCATAGCCCCAAAGTGATCACATTGTCAGTAACCCACAAAAAAGCATATCATCCACAAACTTTAGAAATCCAATGGAAAAACCGAAGTTGGGGGAAAAGAAAAAATAAGAAGGGAAGAACACACCTCAAAGGGACTTTCCAAATCTGATGCCACTTTGGCAACTTTTACAGAGGTGGAGGTAGAGAGAACAACTAGAAATTTATAGTGTTAAAAACAAATTTCAAATGTAAGAAAACTAAAATGTCAAGATAAACAAATTGAACGGGTAATATATATATATATATATATATAATAAAAATTATACAACATGAATATAAAGTAAGAAGTTGTTGTAGAGATTTCTAATTCTTGAAAACCCTTCTAATAACTGACAAACCAATCCTAGCCACTCATAACCCCAAAGTGATCACATTGTCAGTAGCCCACAAAAAAATAATCATCCACAAACTTTAGAAATCTAATGGAAAAACCGAAGTTGTGGGAAAAGAAAAAAATAAGAAGAGAAAGAACACACCTCAAAGGGACTTTCCAAATTTGATGCCACTTTTGCAACTTTTGCAGAGGTGCAGGTAGAGAGAGCAACTGGAAATTTATAGTGTTAAAAATAACATACTTAATCATAGGAGTGGCAATTGAAGGGTTTGAACTTCAAAAGAGTGAAATGGTTTTGAAGGAGAAAATGAAGAGTTTTTTTTTTTTTTTTTGGGTGGAGAATTGGAAGAAGGCAAAATTAATGGTGAGTTGGATTTAATGAGTTAAAGAATGTGTAAGGTTATTCATAGTGAGTTGGATTTGATGACTTACATAATGTGTAAAGTTGCACTATTTATTTATATATTAATATTGTTTAAAAAATGAAGGAAAAAAAAAGGTAACATGATTGATGATGTGACTCAACTGGAGCGTAGCAATAACAAGAGCACTAGCAATAGTGGTGCTAAATAGCTATATAACTATTTTTAGCATCACTAAATATCAAAATGTACTCTGCAATAGTGGAGCCAAAGTTATATTTTTTGGCTCCACAGCTACAATGCATAACTACTTTTGGCTATGCATTGTAGCTAAAAGGTAATTTTTTTTTTTAAAATTTTACGTTCACACTATTTTTGTCTCTCTCCTCACTACCTCTCAGTGTCTCTCCCAATGTCTACCATGCATTCACACTACTTTTGGTTGTGGTTGTGTTTTGGTTGTTAGCACCACTAAATATCAAAATGTACCCTGCAATAGTGGAGCCAAAATTATATGTTTTGGCTCGATGGTTACAGTGCACAACCAAAAGTGGTTGTGCACTGTAGTTGAAAGGTAAAAATGAAAAAAAAAAATTATATTGCGTTCATATTGCTTTTATCTCTCTCTCCTCACTACCTCTCAGTGTCTCTCCCAATGTCTACCATGTGTTCACACTACTTTTGGTTGTGGTTGTGTTTTGGTTGTTAGCACTACTAAATATCAAAATGTACCCTACAATAGTGGAGCAAAAACTATATTTTTTGGCTTCACGGTTACAGTGCACAACCACTTTTGGAAGTGGTTGTGCACTGTAGCTGAAAGGTAAAAAAGAAAAAAAAAATTATATTGCGTTCACACAGCTTTTGTCTCTCTCCTCACTACCTCTCCATGTCTCTCCTAATGTCCATCATGCGTTCACACTACTTTTGGTTCTAGTTGTGTTTTGGTGGTTGAATGAAATATTATTTTATTGTAGTGTTTATATTATTTTATTGTGTAAAAAACTAAAATAAAACCACTACTATTGGATGTGAGAAGGTAAAATAGATAAAGTGACTTTTTGTGGTGCTAAAAAGCTAAATATTTGGTTCCATTGCTGTGGATGCTCTAAATGCTATGCTTTAACTTTTGGATATATATAGATATAGATGAGTGTAGGAAAAAAGAAATAGGTAAGTAAAATTAAGGCTACTCTAATCCCTCAACAACCACAATGACATTGCAAATCATATTGTGAGATATTTGATGGAGAATTTCACCTTTTAATGTTGGCCACTCTAATTGAAATCTATTTCATATGTTGTTGTTAAGTTCAATCAGTTATCATAAATTTTATCAATATAGGAAAACAAAATAAAAAGTGCCCTCTCATTCTCTATTGAAGTCATTTAAGTTCAAATTCAAATTCAAGTCTTTTTAAACACCTTGTTGAGATGGCGGAAGTTTTAGTACTTACTTTTTAAGTATAGTATGAAATAGAAATAGGTTTTAGCCTCTCTTTTTTAATCAATAAAATAAGGGTGTAGTTATTTGGGATTGGTGGGATTAAGAGTGGTTAAGTTTGGTCATGTGCATTGCACATAAAAAGGACACATTATAAAAAAAAGTCAAATTATCAAAAAAATAAAAAAAAAGCACCATAAATTGAACTTGATTTGCATGTTTTGGTTGTATTTGATGAAGTAAATTTGGGAAAAAAAGTTTTACTACAACTTTTTAGCATGAATCCAACGGATAGAATAGGACCTCATAATTTTTTGGATTGTAATTTTGTCATTGAATTAACGAAGTCCTCAACTAAGGTCAACTACCAATTATAGTGCAACAACTTTAGGCTTTCTGGTCCAAATAGATTGAGATGAGTAGAACCCAATGCTTAACTCATAAAATATCAAGAGGATGAAAGATCAACATGAATAACTATCTTATCTAAATTATCAAAAAAAAAAAAAAAAAAAATATCTCATCTATATTCTACGTGTTTGCAAAATAATAAAAGACTAAAAATCAATAACAATCTTGTTAGGTTTTAAAAGTTTAAAATAATTGGCAAACCGTGAGCTCAAATTTGTCTAGATATAGATCTTAGAGCCTATAAGATTTATTAGATAATACTCAAGGTGTTGTAAGTCAGAATACAATAAAAAGGAAGTTGTGGAAAGAAAATTTCGAAGCATGCCAGGTTTGATTGATTGAGATTATGGTTTGATCGATCGAGATGTGAATTCTGCAGATTTTAATTTCGGCCCAACAATCCATAAGCCCATTAAGTGATTAGGGTTTCAAATCTATTTCACACCGTATTTAAAGGAAATCCTAAGACACGTTTTGTGAAGACTTTGGAGGTGCTCTTCTGAGATCTAAAAGGTGCTGTGTCTTCTTATTTCAAAGTCACTATCAGAAATCATTCTCATACCATTAGAATCGGTAGATTTGAAGTTACTACAACAAGATCATACACAGTTGATGATTTAAAGCTCCAAGGGTGGTCTTGGAGTCACAAACTGGAGAGTTTGGGTTGCTAAACCTTTGAGTGAGATCTTAATATCACAAGCATGGGAGTTTGTATTCAGCAAATCCAAGATAGAAGAGTTCGTGGAGTCGGAGCTACACATGGTCGTGTTAGTAAGTTCTACTTGAGGTACCTTTAGATTTATGGTTTAAATCTATTATAAACTTTCATTCTATCAGAGTGGATTTGTTTATCTTGAAGATAGCTAGGTTAAATACTCCTTAGGTTTTTACTTTGAAACTGTTGATTTTATTGGTTTTCCTAGTTAATTATATTGTTGTGTTATTCACTTTTCCGCTGTGCATGATATGATTTATTACTATTTAACCTAGATCTCATAATTAACCTAAATAACTAATTTGCTAATTTATTAGGTTAAAAAATTTGTTTTTAAGAGGTCTAAACAAACCAACAAATCCCCTCAATTAAATTTAAAAATCTATAGAATTTGTGAATTTCCAAATTTTAGAAAAACATGAGTTTATATATCAATTGGTTATATCATCCAATTGACAAAAATTAGGTATACAATGTTAGGAATATAGAAAACATATAAGAAGGTGTAATTTTTTTTTAATGATTATTTTTGGTAGATAGAGGAATCCTATGTATTTTTCCTTTTTATGTATAGTATTTAATATTTTCCAAGAAGTTAAAACTAGGGGTGTTCTAACCTCTATAACCATGTATAATGTGATGTTCTCACTCATTTGGCAGTCTAGCTACGATCAATTAAATTTTAATATGTTATAGTGCTGCATCGCTTTCTAGAGTTACCAGCTTTTGTATGTTATGAGTTATGTGATATTAAACCTGGGTTTTCACTCCTTGTGTGTGTGTTCAGTCTGTGTCTTTCTCAAAAAAAGAAAAAAAGAAAGAAAAAAGAAGAAGATATATTTCAACATTTGTCATCTTTATGTACACATACTTCAAATGCCCAAATGATTTTTAAAATTCTAATTCCTAAAAGAAAAATCTCCCCATCATGCAACAGTTAAGTGATAATGATGCAGTAAATAGCGTGCGTTCATGGTCCAGCTTGGACGAAGCTTGAAGTTTAGTCTGGATAACGATAATTCCATGAATGCAGGCATAATTATAATTAAAAACAAAGCTGCATGCTTCCATGGTTGACTATACAATTTTATAGGTCGATTAAGAAGTAGGGAAATTTTACAAAACAATTTATTATAGGCAAAATCTAGGTAAAAATGTGAGTTAGAGTCTTTTTTTTTTATGAGCTGGCCCCTCAAGGAAATTGATTGGCCCCCCCACGACGGCCTTACCTGTCCATGTCCCTTTCAAACCTCAAATTGCTTTCCCAAACACGTAGCCACTAGCAAATTAACTTCTTCCTTTTTGTTTATATATATATATATATATATTTTTTTTTTTACTAGCTTCTTTTTCATTTTCTACTTTCTAGTAATTTCCCTTTCCCAGTACTTTACTTCAGCCATGAACCACTGAATTCTAAAAGACTCTCAATTTGGTGTAATTTTTCTAGTCTCACACTTCATTGACTTCCATCCATTTAGTGGTCTCATAGTCACGTTCTTATTCAATTACTTTCTTTTTCTTAATAAGGAGTTTTCTTATTTGAAGTTAAGGGAAAATAGTTTTAAAATCTTGACAGATTTTCAAAAATTTTCTTATCTTTATTATTTATATTTCAGAACACTTTCTATTTATTTATCTTGTGGTTTATGATTTTCATTTTTTTTCTTTTTAATTTATAAAGGCAATTGATTATCGGTTGATGAATACACTTTTCTTGTTATATTGGTATGTTTAGTCATTCGATTCTTTAAAGAGGAGCTAAATTTGATGCCAAATGTTTTATTTTTGTAGCATAATGCCACATTGCCACTTTAAGGTCAAGATGCAAAGTCCTTTAAAAAAAAAAAAACATTTTTTTATATATGTGTATTGCAAATTAGAAAATTTGTGTATACTCAAAAGGATTTAGAAAGATATAATGCCCTCATAGTGCTTTGATTTTTTACTTGAATGGTGATTCAAAATAATAGTTTAATTTCGGTCATTCCAAACAAAAATTTCTGGTTCTACCCTCATATGTATGTGTGTGTACACACACACACACACACACACACACACATATATATATATATATAATCTAGTTAGTAGTTAAGCGTAACGTAGGTGTAACTTATGCCGTTATGCATACGTCCATATCTTACTTTTAAACTAAAAGTTTAATCTACGTTCAATAGCAGTAATGTTATATTTGCTAGTGAAATACGTTTGTCACTCTTCTAAATAGTTGTTTGAAGGATAAAATAATTGTTTTTTTTTTTTAATACAAGATATAAATTCTACTCTAGCTTAATCTATGTGTATATGTGCGCAAAACTCCCTCTTAGAAACTTGAACCCCAACCCTTATCCCCCACACCCTACAAAACACTTATACTTGTACAGTGACCATTGCACAAAGAGTGTGCAGAGATGAATGATAAAATAATTGTTGATTGGACGTCAAAGGCTCAAAAATTCACAAAGCTAGTAATCTAGGAGTAGTCAACAGCAGCCATTTATCTCTTCCAAAAAAATAAAAATAATAATAATAATAATAAATCAACCACGAATCACAACTTAACAAATCATTTGTGGTAATTGATGGAGTATAAAATAGAACTTTGAGAAAACATATTATTTTTCTTTTATTCAAGGTGTTTATTTTTTTTTTCGTTGTTCATGAAATTCAAGGCATTCTAAACAAGAGGTTTTTCTTTTTCAGACTGCATTTTCCCAATGTCAACTTCATGAACACTGGTGCCAATTCCTTTGTACTTGTACCACTTTGCACACATTATGAAGTAACCAAAGTTCACGACCTCTATTGCAGCAATCAAGTAATAAAAGTAATCCAATCTCCCCTTGTTAAGATCTTGAGGCAACCATTGCCCAGTTGCAGCTCCAGAAGTAGTCCTGTGAACTACTGACACCAAGAAACTACTCAAGTAATTGGATACAGCAAAACCAACAAATAAGAAAGACGCACCAATGCTTCTCATGTTTTCTGGGAATTGCTTGTAGTAGAATTCAACTCCAGCAATGACAGTAAATGCTTCAGAAAGTCCTACTAGTGATAGCTGTGGTACCAACCACATACCAGAAAGAGAAGAAATTGCACCTCTTCTTGGGTCTATACCTACTGGTTTAGTGAGAGCCAATGTTCTTCTTCTTTCTTCAACAACTGCTGACACAAGCATGGTGATTATAGCAAGAACCATGCCAACACCCATCTTTTGCAGGACTGTGATGCCACCTTCTTTGCCTGTGAACCTTCTTAGTATTGGGACTATGATACGGTCATAAATCGGTATCCAGATAGTGAGTGCAAGCATGTTGAAAACAGTGTAGGAGGCAGCAGGGATGTCGCAATTGGTATTGCCAAGATGTCTATCAAATTGGAGGGCTTGGAATATTGCGTATGTTTGTTGTTGGACCAGGACAATATAGTATACACTGGCTGAGATCCATATGGGAATCACTCTCATCACGCATTTTACTTGTTCCACTTGCTGCATACTGCAAAGTCTCCATGGATTGGCTGCTGATCCGTCAGTTTTTAGTTGGTCTTCAGGGGTTCTGATTGCAGCTTTATCTAGAAACCTTAGAAAATCATTGCCTTGGTTAGTTATTGAAGATCTCGCGGGCCATGTCAACTAAAGAAAGAAGGGTTAATGTGTAATTGGACTTTGTTGAGTGTGTCCTAAATGTAGAATAGTCTTAGGGTCCGTTTGGATATAATTTATTATTGCTGAAAATACTATAGCAAAATAATTTTTAAATGTATGAATAGTATCATAGGACCCATTTTTAATATATTTTAATGCATGAATAATGCGTAAACAGTGCACGCACTGTTCATGCAGAGTACTTTTTGTCCCTCAAAAGTCAATAACTCCGGCTTAAAAAAAAAAAAAACTGAAAACACAGGAACAAAATGCAACGCCACATTAAGTGAAAATGTGAAATGAAGTGTTATCCAAACTGACACTTAATACACAAAACTAGGAAAATGTATAGATGTGTGATGAATAGAAATCTGATGTATATCGTTCCACTTTATACTCCATCACATATTGTTTACCAATACCACATGTCTTTGTCTTTTTCTTTCTTTCCTTTGATTTTTTTGTTTTTGTTTGTTTGTTTGATTGTCTGTTTGTTTGTTTGTTTTTTTTTTTTTTTTT